>NC_072736.1:98916728-99087797 GCF_026930045.1 Uloborus diversus
GTGAGAAGACGGAAATTTAGTGGTGATCTTTGGAATGGACACTTTGATGTTTACGTACCGGTAAATGAAGCCAGTAAAGTAACACAGAATCACTCCATAATATCATTGATTTTGAAAACACTAAGGAAAAAAGGAAAAAAAGACGAGCCAGATTTTCAAATGCTACACGTAAAAGCAGTTGAAAACTGCAGTCGAAAAATATCAACGAATTCACCCAGAAACTTTAGCTGCTGCTGTGAAGAAATATCAAACAAGTCACTCAGAAGCTTTAGCTGCTGCTGTGAAGAAATATCAAACAAGTCACCCAGAAGCTTTAGCTGCTGCTGTCAAGAAATATCAAACAAGTCAACCAGAAGCTTTAGCTGCTGCTGTCAAGAAATATCAAACAAGTCACCCAGAAGCTTTAGCTGCATCAGTCAAAAAATATAAAAAAAATCACCCAGAAGCTCAGAGATCTGCTCAAAAAAATTATGAGAAACAAAATCCTGGTTTACGATCTGAACGCCGTTTACGTCCATGGAACACGAAAACCTACTCAGGTTTTGCATATGGTTGTAATATAGATATGAAAATGATATTGGTACTATGGACAATAAATGCCCAGTGTGCCATGCAAAAAAGTTCAAACGTGAAAGCCCAGGTGTGTGCTGCAGCGGGGGGTAAAGTACAGCTTCCACCACTACCACCTCCACCGGAACCACTGTGTAGTTTGCTCATGGGGCATCATCCAGATCACCGCCATTTTATTGCTCGTATTCGGCAATACAACGGATGTAGAGCAACAGGCTCAATTCTTACAGATATATTTCGTAGGTGATGATGAAAAAGAAGCTCACATAAGGTCACACAACTATCCTGGTGTCAAGCCAGACTTGGTAAAGCAACTTCAACATATGCTGCATGAAGTAAATAATTACATCAAGGACTTAAAAACTGCGTTAGATAAGGTGCCACTCGAGTGTCGAAATTTTCAAGTAATGATTCACGCAGATCGTATGCCTGCCAATGCACATAAATGACGTTTCAATGCACCATCAGCCAACGAGGTGGCTCTGGTGATTGTAGGACAGCAGTTTCAGCAGAGAGACATCATCCTTGAAAGCCGCAATGCAAAAAAGCAACGAATAAGCGAACTCCATAGGGCATACGATGTCCTGCAATATCCTCTCATGTTCTGCTATGGGAAAGATGGATATTCAGTTGATGTGCTTCAGCAAGATACTGCTGATAAGTTGGGGCCTACTACTAAATTACCTGTCAAGAAAACTGTTTCTGCAGCTCAGTTTTATTCCTGGCGTATAATGTTACGAGATACAGAAGAAAATTATCTGCTACGCTACTGTGCTCTTCTAAGCCAATTCTTAGTTGATGAGTATGCTAAGATAGAAACTGAAAAACTGAATTTTCTCAAATACAATCAAAGCAAACTGAGATCAGAGGAATACATTCATTTAAGGGATGAAGTAGGAAGGTATGACGCTGATTAAATAGGACAGAGAGTTTGGTATTACCATCATCGTTTACCGGTGGACCCCGTTACATGCACGAACGAGCTCAAGATGCCATGTCATATGTACGTCATTATGGAAGTTCAGATTTATTTATAACTTTCACGTGTAACCCAAAATGGAAAGAGATTTAGCGAGAATTGTATCCAGGACAGAAGCATTATCAACGTCATGACATCATTGCGAGCGTTTTCCATATGAAAGTGAAGGAGTTTTTGGACCTTATAGTTAAAGGACAAGTTTTTGGCAAAGTTCGGTGTCACATGTTATCTGTAGAGTGGCAAAAACGAGGATTGCCCCTTATTCATTGCCTGCTGTGGCTGGAAGAAGTCACAGTTTTGATTCTTTCATTGTAAAAGTTTAGTTTCAATTGGAGGTTACTAATTGCAGCGTAGAGTTAAGTAATTAAAAGGATTTAAGTAATTAAGTAATTAAAAATTAGAAGGAAGAAATGTGACTTGGAATGTTGAGAGATTAGCTGACTGCTGGTTTCACCGCACAATTAGAATTTTGTATCATAATTTATAAGAGTTGCAAATATTATTTGGTGTCGTTTTGTATTTAAAAAAATGCTGAAGACAATTCAAACTTAGTTGAGCTGAATTTTGATGATATTTTTTAATGCATCAACTTTGCTCATACATCACAATCATTTTCCAATACATTACCGAGAAACAGTATCTTCATTAAATAATAAAATAAAGTTAAAACTCCAAGTTTACAATTGAGAAAAAATTTCATGGTAAGTCTTAAAACAGTGTTCAACATTTACAGCATTTTGTAAATTTGAAGCGATTAAGAAATTCTTGGTGAAATAAAGAATTTTGCAGTTGGCTGTTCTAAGTATTAAACTAAAAAAAAGGTAACAAATATTGATTTTGAAGCTGAATGATTTCTCATGGAAAGACGGGCTTTAAAAAATATATATATCTATATCGTTAAAGCATATTAAATAATTCTTAGTTTAATGAAGCTTTAAACGGTTAGATTACCGGAGAAAAAAAATACGTACTTGCATTTTTAAGCATTAAGGAATAACTTTTCTTCACTGTTGAAACATTTTCCTGTACTTAAATTGAAAAATATATATGGAAAACTGTTTTAAAGATGGTATTTTAACAGTCAATCTGGCAGCCAAATGTAAATCTAAATGCTTTCTGTGTGGTCATCTAAGTAATTATTATCATGTAAAATACAATGCATTTTTATGTTATTCATTTTTTTAGATATATTTTCTATGTACTGCTGAGAAAAATATGTTTTTTTCTGGGTTGTTTGCAAATTAAACACAACATAAGATGCGGCCATAGAAAACTGCATCAAGAACATTTCATGCTATAACATATTTTAAAACTAAAACTTCGCTGTATTAACGTTTCCATATTTTGAAATTTGTAGTTATAATGATGTATTTTTGGAATTTAGTATTTATTTTGAATACATCTTGTTTAATTTTTCTACTACCTTAACTTTTGCTTTAGTGAACTAGAATGCGTTCTTCCTTCTTATTATTTTTGGGATCTTATTGCTTTGAGTTGAAGCTTTCAGACAAAATTCAGAGAACGTTCATTTTATGGCAGTGCGTAAATTAATGCTTCATAAATTTCACGTACAAATTCAATTTCATCATTCGTATTTGATGAATTCAAACTTGCCCGTGTCATGCTTCTCTTCCCAAGTAACAGTATTAAATCATTTGTAAAAATATGTAATTAATTGTTAAAAAAAGGAGAACTTTTAACCTGACATTACTATGAAAAACAGTACAACGGAAAGGAATACAAAATTTCAAATTGAGAACATTTCAGAAAAGTTTTATTTTTCTAGATGTTGAAATGGGGTGATTAATTAAGTAAAATAAATTGCCGCTTGTTATACTTGTTTGGCAATTACGTTTTCCCGCAGGATTTGGCTAATCGATTAAATTAATCCCACCAGTACTTTTGTGCCCAGCGAACAGTGATAAAAAGATTTAACGGAGCAATCATTTGTCAAAGTATTCTGCTTAAGGACAGACGGATAGTCTCATAAATTACACTCAAATGGTTGCGAAGAAAAAGAAACTCACTGCAATTGCTCTGTGCTATTCAAACGTGATTAGGAATTGAGTTGAAGCAATGTAATTGTAATAGGCCAAGATCTAATTGAAATGTATGAATAGAATTTAATGATCGGTTTTAGGTATCTTCAAAATAGAGTTTATCTAGAAAAAAAAAAACTTTTCTCAATGTCTGTAAATTGAGATTCTTATATTACTTTCTATTGTACTGTGCTAATATTAGGTAATTTTTTTTACTTTTTTCAATTAAGTACACATTTTTACAAATGATTTATCTTTGTTACATGCGAAGAGAAGCCTCAAACGTGTGAATTAAATCTCCTCAATTATGAATCAAATTAATTTTGTGCATGATACATATTTATAAAGCATTTATGTATGCCATGGAATGAAGTAATGTTTTTATTAATTTTTATGTTGGAGCTTCTAGTCAAAACAGTAAGTGATATTTTAGTCTTAACTTCGTTTATTATAAAAATAATACAAATTCCACAAGAAAACGATTAGCGATTTAAACAACAATAAATTTCTCAGAGTCAAGTCCAATTTTGAATACCTTAGTTTTTATTTTTGAGAAAATGTGTGTGTCCTGGGGGAATAACAGAAAAATTTGAGTGTTCTAAATCAGAGAAAGGTGAAAGATTTAAGTGATAATTTCATATGAAAAAACAATATTTAAGGAATTCAGCTGCATTTTTATTAATTTTCTGCTCTAGAAAAATTAAAAATATGGGCTACTACCAGAGGCGCATACATGTTATTTTCTTTTTTTTTTCTTTTCAGAAAATGCTATTTTTATGTGACTGCAAATAAACTGTGAAAAAAAAAGTTGTCGATGAAATACCCATTTTTCAGTACTGTCATGTACTAATAAGATAATTAACTAATACTGTGCAGCATTGGCACCTTTTATTTGCGTTTCTTGTAAGTATTGTTTAGTGTTTTCTACAGGTGACGCCGGAACTGAGGTGGGTAATATAGGGAATGCTCACTGATCTCCAAGCTTGACTAGATCAGTATCCTTAGCTAGAAATATTTCATGTTGTTATTTTTTTTTTAGTGCAACTACACCAGTTCTGCAAAGATATGCAATACATTGCAGTTTGAAAATAGAGAAAAAACAAACAGTTTAAGAAACGCTTTAACACTAAACTCTCATACTATATGAAACGTATACTAAAACTATGGAACATATTTTCCGTTCCTCAATTAAGGTGAAATGATGGTGTTTAAAAAACATCGAACGGAATTTTGAGCTAATATTTCTCTGAAATATTCTTAATCCCAATTGCAGTGAAGAAAGGTAAGTAACACTCATTTTTTATATGAAAGCAAAATACCATTGAATTTATCAACTGACATACTGCACTGCCTTTGATAACAATATCTGCTTTTAGGTATCAATACTAAAACTAGCATCATTCAAATGTTATTTCAATTTAATTAGTATTTTAAGTTTGTCTGAATATAATACCAATTTATTTTTTTACTCATACACACTTGTCTTTCTGAAAAATACTAAGGTTTCAGAACATTTTCTTGATAACAACCAGCAGCAAGCAATTTGTCTGAGAATTATTTATTTGACTTTAAGAGAATTGAAAATTTTCTAAAAAAGTATACATAAAGATATAGTTATAAAGTTTTTCCCGTGATGTGATATATCTAAACCTGTGATATATCACATCATTAAAGGGGTCGTCCACAAAAGATGTCCCGCTTTGAAGTGACAAGAAGCGTGACATCACTCATTTGTTTAACAATATGTTTACGTAATGTAGCGTGACATGTGACAAAAGGGAGAGGAGGGGCTCAAATATCATGGAGAAAGTGTGACATCATTTAAGGAAGCTTCAAAGCCAACATGTTTATAAAAATAAATAGCAGATATACTTTTGATATTTAGTGTGAAATAATTGTGAATTTATGAATAATGTTAATCCTTAATCAATTGAGAGAAATAAATACTTAATTCGTAAAACGGACCTAGAGCTTATTTCTTAGTTTTTATCGAACCACAATGTAAGTAAGGTGGGAGTGCCAGTAGGATCATGTAGATCAAAAAGGCCAACCCCCCGTTTTTCTATGTAGGATAGCAAACATTTTATTGATTGTGATTTTACCGTCATCAAAAACCCTAACTGATGAGAAAGTGTTATCAACAAGCAGTTTTTTTTATCTACAATCAAAAGTGCAGCAACAGCCATTTCAGAAGAATCTTCTCGAAACTGCCTGATCTTATTTTATTGTAAATTTTGTTTCTCCATGATTTACTGTAGTTTACTAGAATAAAAAAGTTGCTAATTGTTCTAGATAGACTAAATAATGTACAGAGGTGTGAAAATTATTAGACTCAAGTAGTGAAAAACAGGAAAATCGACGATTCCGGTATAAAAACAAATTCTAGGTCCTTTCTAAAAGCCTAATTATGTTTTTCCAGAGTAGTATAAGTACTATACATTTTTTTGTGTAAAATTTACCGTTTTACTTGAGTTTCCCCCTCCCTGGCAACACTGAGTGTTATTTGATAACACCTGCCATTATGTTCTGCTGTTGTTTCTAAAACTGTTTCATCAGTTGTGAGAGGCGTGAAGTGTTTTTTCGTATGTTTTTACTCTAGGCCCACCAAAATAAGAAGTTTATAAGTGATTTTGTGTTTTACACTGGTTTCAGGCAACAGTTTTAGAACTCGTTTTTACCTTTTTCTCTTCGAACATCGATTTTGGTGAATTTTGTGTAATAGGTAAGCTGCTTGACCTCTCACCACGAAAAAAAAACCATTGCTTATGTGTACGTCAGACCAACATACCTTTTCACAAAGAGAAATTGTGAAAAATCTTATTACTTCTCAAAAAATTGTCAGCAAAATCAATGTTTCTGTCAAAGAAAACATACGAGTTGTACCAAAGAGGTCTGGAAAATCTGACAGAAAATGCAAAAGGTATCCAAGGTTGGTAAGAAAACTTATTCGGATGGTCAAAACCTACGGAAGATCAACTAGTAAAGATCTTGCTGACAGTCTGAAGCACTATGGTGTGGAGATTCCCCCCCCCCCCCCATTCGTCCACCGTCGACTCATCTCCAGTAGGATGCATGATCGAAGGCCATGCAGGAAAGTGAATATCACCTCAGATATGGCAAAGAAATGGATTCAGTTGTCTCTAGAGCATCTCTTGAACATAATTGGCCCACTGAATCCTTTTCTTTGCCGTAGCTGGAGTGATTTTAGCTTTCCTGCGTTGCTTTTGAGCAGGCATCCCATTAGCAATGAGTCGTTGCCTGACCTATAGTGGGTGCATCTCCACACCATATTGCTTCAGACAGTCTGCAAGGTCTTCACTAGTTGCTCTTCTGTTGGCCTTGACCATCCGAATAAGTTTTCTTCCCACCCTTAGAGACCTTTTGCAATTTCTGCCACATTTTCCAGCCTCTTTGGGACAACGGATATGTTTTCTTTGATAGAAACATTGATACTGCTGACAGTTTTTTTCGCAATTTCTCTTTATGAAAAGGTATGTTGGTCAAACATGCACATAAACAATGCTTTCTTACGTGGTGAAAGGTCAGGCAGCTCACACATTTCATTAAATTTTCCAAAATCAATGTTCGAAGGGGAAAACATGAAAAAGAATACTAAAACTGTTCCCTGAAACCAGTGTGCAACACAAAATCACTTATATAACTCATTATTATGTTGGTCCTAGCACAAAAACACAAGGAAAATTATTCATGCCACTCACAGCTGCAGAAAGTTTGGGAAACAGCGGCAAAACATAATGGCGGGTGTTATCAGATAAGACTCAGTGTTGGCAGGGAGCAGAAACTCAAGTAAAACGGGAAACTTCGCGGTGAAATAATGTATATAGTACTTTGACTAATCTGGAAAAACATAAGTGGGCTTTTAGAAATAATCTAGAGATTATTTTTTGACTGGAATATTCGATTTGTAGTTGTTGAATTCTAAAACAAAATTTACGCTGCATGTCGCCATTTCTCCCTGTAATTTAATGATCCTATAAAGGTTGATTGCAATCCAATAAGGCCTTGATTGGCATTATTAGGACTCCGGTGTCTTTATTAAGACACAGGAAAATCGGATGAAGGACATGATTCAGTGCTGCATATGATGCACATATGAGCACGAACTGTGCGCAGCAATGACCAAAGACCAGAAAATAACGACTTACCACACTGCTGAGAATGTTACAAACTTTCTTTCTCTTCTTTTTTGAGGTCAATATGGAATTTTTGGTGATGGTTTTGAGTTTATCAAAAGTGGTTTAATATCTTCTTATATATAATAACCGATGATCGAGTAACCCGCATGTTTCAACAATGAAACTCGCGGCACGGCATGATAATTTGATAATATGTTTTGGTAATGTTTAACATGCAGGAAAAGGCTTTATTGTGACAAGGTTGAACTGGATCCGGTAACTTAACTGTTTTATTGGTAAGACTGTCATTTCAGGGGTATGAAGAAACGAAAAAATGGTCAACAATGAACGCTACGTAATGGAGTTTAGGGTTAATCCACGGGGAGTTTAGGGTTACAAATTCAAGTATCAAAATATCATCAAACAGGCAATGACTTCGTTCAAATGTAAAAGAATAGAAATAATTTTCATCCGTTATACCTTGACGAGTTTTCTATTGTTTTTATATTGAGAATAAAGATTTTTTCATTTCTTAAAAGTTTGATGGCACTTTTTGCGTTTTTTCTGTTTTGACCTTATTGAAGACCCGTTTTTCCTATAAGTCCAATTCCCTTTTTTTTTTGTTTAACTGCTTGCAACACATACGTTTTCATATGAAATATTTTTTTCCCTCACATTCTGTGATTCAGTTCATGAATGTACAAAAAGGGGAGCCAATTGAATCATAAATAAACGAGGTAATGGCCTCAAACCTCAGGTTGCTTTATTTGGTGCCCTCAACCTTATTTACTACGGGTAAAGGAAAATCTTGTTCCTGCCAGAATGTAGAGTTATTAAAATGAAATTCATTGACAAAGTGTAGAGTGAGGAGTTGATAATCGATGGGAAATTGCAATAAGAAAAAAATAAAATAATGTACTACTGTTAAAAAACATACCAGCTGCACTACTTCTTTTCAATTAGTTTATTTACACTGTAAAAAAATTGAAACGTTCCTTGAAAATAATGAGAAACCAATGTGCCTACTTTCTGCCAATAACATATCTGGCAAAAAATTCAGAAAAGTTTCCCGCTAAAAATTTGTAACCTACCTGAGGTTAACCTGGAATCTTTCTGAAAAATTCAGAAACCTTCCCATCAAAGCCAGTCTTGTTTCTGGACTAACTCAGGAACCTTTAGCAAAAACTATAGGCACGTTCCTGATTTACCAGGAAAACACTTAAAGCAAATAAGACCAAAACTAAGAAGAAATTACAAGAAATTCCTTCGAACCTACAATATCCGGAGATTGAAGCTCGCTCTTGATTGGGGCTCAGTCAAGTCTTGGAGGGGCCATAACTGAACTGAATGAAAAGCCCCTAATATATTTTTACACTGGTAGCTAAAAATGTTTTTCAATGTGATCAAGGGATGTTTTTCGCATAATAACTTGTTTTTCACAGGAAACTGGTGAAAACCAATGAATTTACGAATGTTACGCGAAAGTAATTAGTGACATTTCGGATTTTTATAGCGTAGAGTATGACACTTATGTCAATTAATTCTTGCACATTTCAAACTCAATTGCGATATTCTTTTGTATAATGTACAAGAAATAGAAAACAAATTTTCTGCAAATTTTAAATTCCTGAAAAAAATTCTCATTTTTCAAAATATTTAAAATATTATTGATTAAAATCACTAGATTCAAATTACTATACCATGATATAGATCGCTACGAAAAAGTGCAAAAATTCAATATGAAACCGAAGTAAACTTTCTTATCATTTACAATAAACTGAAAAATTCAGATATTTTTCTGCGTCACATCAGACTATTAATTATAACGTTCGCAAAAGTGATCCTCTATTAAACATATCAAATGAAATTCCACCGAACAAATTTTAGTTTATTATTCTGAGGACGCATACATAACTTATCAAAACTTTACGTTTGACTTAAATCCTCGTAATTAACTTAATCTGTTTTCGAAACAATCTTTGAGAATGTTTTACTGCTCTTTATGAGAGTAATATCATTTTACCAATTTTTGAACTCTGTCCAAAACTAAGCGATCAGAAATGTTCATAAATCTTAAACGAGAAAGCATCAAAATGTCTAGATACTTGCTATTATTTTAAAGAAGATAAGGAATAATTAATTGAAGCCCATGATAAAACTCTTATGACATTTCTTCGCGATAAAATGTAATTGATTTCTTTTGAGAACCACATTTTCTTAATTAAGCTAGCGATTTTGCAGGTCATTTTCTTTATGTCGACTAGACAGTACGGTTTTACGATCCTGTAGTAATGGGAAAAATTATTTATTGCAAATAAATTACGAAATAATTTCGGATTAAATATTTAATGAAAGCTGTAAAATATCAATAGTTAAGAAGTGAAAGATTGAAAATGATATCGTTTAGGTTAGTAATACAAGTGATATACAGGGTGACCAGTAATTAACGAGATGATGTTAAAAATTAATTTCTCGAAAACTACTGATTGAAAAAATTCTATTTAAATTCTTAATCAAAGTACAATGCATAGGAATTTGTTTGATACATGTTCGATGTGTCTTTCATCTCCAGCTATAATATGGCGCAAACGAATAGCAAAATTCTGCATCACTCACTAAAGGGTCGAAGTTTCAATGCGTTCAATAACAGTTTGAATCGCAATTTTCAGGTCTTCAATGCTCTTGGGGTTTCTAGTATAAACTTTGTCTTTGATATAACCCCACAAAAAGGAATCGCAGGGGTTCGAATCAGGAGAATAGGGTGTCCACTTAATTCCCATATTTTTAGATTTCGGGTACCGTGAAGTCAAAATCCACTAATTAAAGTGCTCTTCAAGCATATCAAGCTTTACTGGAACTTGATTGGAACGATGAGGCAGTGCGCCGTCTTGCATGAGCCAATTGCTTTCGAAATCCAGCTCACTTTAAATTGCTGGACTGAACTAATTTCCCAAAATTTGAATACATCATTCAGAAGTGAGTCTGTTCGTTGTCTTAAGCCTAAACTCAGTCGCAAACTTTCTTTGAGTTACAAATTGGGCTGTTGTTGTTCAAATAACACGTTCCAAACTTGAAAATGCGCTCAGAAACGCTATATCTCGACAGTTTCGCTGAAAAATAAACAACAAAAGCCAACTCAGTGAGACTGCTCAAAAAAATTCGCCAAAGCACGGAATCTAACCGCCAAGTTTGAACTTGATACGCCAAACAGTTTCCGAGAAATTGAGATTTCTTTTCGACGCGTTAATTACTCGTCACCCTGTATTTATCGGAAAGTTAAATAAATTGAACATATTTCACTTGTTAATCTGGAAGTAACGCTTAATACTACATCATAACGTATTGTCAGTAACATATTTCCTTTGAGGTAGTGGTCAGAGAAAGTATGTAAGATATTCTTGTTAAGGTTTGAGTGAAACGTGTATAAGGTTGAAGCTCTAAATAGGCTTTCATTGAAAATATTTTCTAAATCATGCTAGTAGTAAGTAGGCCACTCGAGGAGACAGAAGGAGGAAAACAACTCAACAGTCCTGAAGGGAGCGTGGTCGTCCGCCATCTTGGATTTTTCTCGTAGTCTTTTACGAGGGTATTTTTCGGATGACGTCACTGAAATCTTGTGGTCTTTTACGAGGATATTTTTAAGATCACGTCATACAATTTCTTGTAATCTTGCACGGGGGTATGATGACGTCATCTATAACGTCACGCTTTTGGAAGGACGAACCATCAGCCATCTTGTATTACGTCACAGAACATGTTCATTCGTGAATGAGCTTGATTTAATTAATTTTATTTTATTGAAATTATTCTGAATTATTTACGAGGGTCGTATTCTAAAATGCGCTCCCTGGGATTTGAACCCGGGACCTTTCGCTCCGAACGAAGATGCGCTAACCACTAGACCGTACTAAGCAGTTAGTAGGAAAGGATAATAAAGCTTTAAATGGATAACTTTCAGCAGTGGCGCCATCTGTCGAAGGCTGAGAGCAATAAAGAAATGTCAAGAATATTGCTTGCTAGAAAAAATAGTGGCGCCGTCTATGGGATTCTTTTGGAAGCAATGGAAAAATAATTTAATTAAAAAAGGTTGAACGATAGTGGCGCCATCTATCAGAAACCAAGGCCATCTCTGAACGGATAGTTAGAATTTTATTCAGTGCTGATGGCGCCATCTAGTGATGCTTAAAATGTTTAATTGTGAATTATGTTTTTTTTTAAAAATAATTTTTGGAAGGAATAATGCTTAACTGTGAATTAAAATGTTATTAAGTAGATTTGAACTCGTGACATAAAGATTCTTCAGTCGGCGGTATGGTCAACGCATTAGTCCGCTCGGCTGAAGAATCTTACAAAGAAGTAGCAATTTAAAGTTCACATACTCACACAAGGGATAATTTTACAATTAAATGATGAAAGACGAGAGTAGATGAATCAGACAAAAAAACCTTGCTCTCTTTCAACCATATTTTTTTATTTTCCCACCTATTCCTCCCATGCTACGTCTTCAAATGCCACGATTAATTAATTTTAAAGCTTACAATCAATTTACCCTTTAGTATTAATTAAGACTAATCATTAAAGAATTTTCAATATATATTTGAAACTATCACTATTATTTTACGCAGTAACAAAGTTTATTTTTACTCCAGTTAGGATTTGTCAAATTATATAGTTTTCACAAGTTAGATTTAATCCGCCGATTTTGTCAATTCAAAGTAATTAATTTTGTTTAGTATTTTTCATCTATATTTTACTTATTCATTTTTTTAATCAATATTTTACTTATTCATTTTATCACGCCCTTTTTTATTTTCGCGCATTTATTAAACTTAAATTGCTAATTCACATTAATGTATATGAAATAGATTTTTTTTTCTTTGCGCAAGAGACTTTACCATTTTCCCAGGTAGCACAAACCATCGGATTACGTTGGAGAAAGGTTGAAAATGCATCGTAATGGTTGGAAATATGTTTTGGTTAGATATTGGTTTTTTCATACGCTCATCCGATCATTTGAAGCATCGGAGGATGGTTTAAAACCAACCTATATCCGACTAAACGTATTCCCAACTTATTTCTAACCTTCAAACCTGTTTCACATTTACGCCCATTTATTGTAAGCTGGTTGCTGATTTGCGCGTTCTGCGAAGCGTGCGTAATGCGTCCCATAAGCCCCCCCCCCCCGCCTCTGCAGTCTTGTTGAGACCCATGACTTGAAAAAGGGGTGAGGGAGGAGTGAGTGCGCCAGGGGCATAGCCATTTTCTTTTTCATTCCAGGGTCACATACACATTCACACGTGTCGTACTTGCTCACGGCGAGTGTCGTTTAATCTCACAAGTACTAAAGTCTTCCAAAGTAATTCAATTCATTTTTCCAACTATTTTTCTTTCTTTCAATAAATTTAAAACTAAGATAAAACATTGTTTTTTTTTTTTTTTTTGGTATGTGTGTGTTTGATTATTAAATGCATTCTACTTTTATTTGTTTTCCAAGCACGACAAATGACTGTGGCTGTGCAGGCCCAGATTTTTCTTGTTTCAAACTGCTAGAATTTTTCCTACAAATTCATTTTGGCAGGAGGTTTTAGGAAGAGGTTGTTTCTAGGGGAATTTTATCCTTTTTTTTTGGGGGGGAGGGGTCTCCGATGAATCGAAATTCTTGAAATTTTTGCTCATTCGAACTGATTTTCTTTTTTTGATAGATGCTTTAACTAGTTTTTTTTTTAGAGAATTTTGTGAATGCTTTGAATTCGTTTTAGAATTTCATGTTGTTCCTTTGTTTAGCTTTGGTAATTTTAAACGCACAATACATGTGCAATGTACCATAGAAATAAAATTGTGTCTTTGCATGAACTTTTCTCGTTGATGGATAAAATACATTAAAATTCCTTCCCTAATACTAAAATGAAAAAAGAAAAAAAAGTCAATGAACACGAATTTTTTAATGAAATGGGAGAGTATAATAGTTCGACAAAACAATAAAATAAGTAGTTTTCATGATATTCATGTTTAACCCACGTCATTTTAATTGTTATGAAGATTCTAACTGAATGTGTATGCGTATGTTTTTTTTATTTTTTATTTTTATTTATTTATTTTTTTTTAATTCTTATTTCAGGTCAAAGCAAAATTGAACCTTCAAACAAGCTAGGTTATTTTTCATGGCAGAATTTTAAAGTCAAAGATTTTATTCTGTCTTAAGAATAACCTTGCTGGTAATTAATATTTCCTGAAAAAGAAAAAAGAAACTAATGTATGCTTATGAAGATAATTTTCGAGTAATTATTCAGAAAAATAAAAGGTAAGAATTATAAATATCTTAATTTTTGTTCATATTTTATTGAAACGTTTGTAAATGATAGGGAAATGATAAATTGCATTTTTTTTTTTTTTTAGCATTTTTACTCTTTGAAACAATATATTGATGTAATGAGTGAAAATAGTAAAAACTTTAAATGAAACAGGTTTGAGAGCAATCAGAGGTAGCAATAAAGGTTATGATGTCACAAAGGGCAAAAAGTCACATAAATTATAGATACTATACATGATGCAACTATTTCTCTACTATATTTTAATTTATTTTAGCATATAAGAATTTCCATGCTTCAGCATATTTTTTTAATTTTTAGTATTTCTATTTCTACGCTTGTAAAATAATAATGATTTGATATATATTTGGTAAAGTATATTGATTTGATGAGGGAAAATAATAAAAAATTCAAATGAAATAGGCTGGAAAGCAATCTGAGGTAGCACACTATTAAGGTTGCGCATATTAAATTTCAATAACATTGGGAAATAGTTACTTAAATGTTGATTTTTTATCAGAATAGCGTCGGAAAATAATCAGTCTAACGTTGCAGCTAACGTTGGAAAATTGTTGGATAAGCGTCGAAATTTATATTGGGATAATGTTAAGAAGTGTTGATTAACTGTTGTAATTTACATTGGAATAACGTTTGGAATTGGTTGGTTCACCGTTGCATTTTACGTAGGAACAGCGCTGGAAAAATGTTGAGATAACGTTGGAAACCAATCGTTGGATAACCGTTTTCCGACGGTGCACTTTAACGTATGTTCTAACGTAAGAGGCCGACATAAGTCTAACGTAATAAGCTAACGTTGGCCGAATGTTCGTGTGCTAGCTGGGTTACTTTACCATCTACAAACACCAGTAACCGAATTTCATCGAATTAAAAAAAAAAAATCATATTACAATTATTCTTCAAAGTAATACCGTTTTACAATTAACTTAGAATTTATTAAAACATATGCATTCTCACTCTAGTTAGAATTTATTTTAAAATACATCATTCAAGTTTTAGATTTAATAAAAGTAATTCACCGATTTAATAATTAACTTTGTCAATTCATCGCATTTAATACAGATTACTTTTTTTTTCATATTCAGTGTAATAACTCACTTAACTGAATCCTTTTTTTCTCATACGTTTCACTATTTTCTCATACGTTTCACCATTTTCGTACATTTATTAAACTTGTAAAATACTTTACACACACTACAATATTAGAAAATCTTATTTTATTTCAATACGAGAAACATTTTTCCGAATTCTACTTTACAATCTACTAACACAATTTACCGAATTTCACTTAGAAAATCTCATTATTAATATTTTATAACTTGTATTTTTACTTCATTTATTTTAATTGTTTTTCTCACACTATCAAAAATTTTTCAATAATGTTAGGATTTATTAAAACAGCCAAAGTTACTTTCATCATTTTCAATGTATCGTTTTATTTAACTTAACCATTTTTCTCATACGTTTTAATATTTTCATACAATTCTTAGACTTGTAAAATAAATTACGCTTTAATATATTAAAAAATAGATCAGCATCGTGCTTTTTGAAGACAGGAGACATTACCATTTTACTTTTCCATCTACCAAGTCAAAACACAATTTGCCGAATTTTCCTTAAAAAATCTTATTATTAATGTTTTCGAACTTGTATTTTTCACAGTAACAAAGTTTTTCACTATAAGTTAGAATTTATTAAAATAGTAACCATTCAAGAGTTAGGTTTAATTCATTTTAATTAACTCATACATTTTAATTAACTCATATCATTTTTTTTTTACACATTCACAATTATTTTATTTAACCTAATCATTTTCTTACCCATTTTATTATTTCCACGCATTTATTAAACTTGTAAACTAATTCACATTAGTACATTCGACATAGTTAATTTTCTTAACGCAAGGGCTTTACAATCTACAAACACAATTTTCCGAATTTTACTTAGAAAATCTTATTACTAACTTGTATTTTTTTTTCACAGTAGCAAAGTTTTCCCCCTCTAATTAGTATTTATTGAAATAGCAACTGTTCAAGAGTTAGGTTTAATTCGATTTAATTCACATTAATTAATGCATATTATTTCCTTCATATTCACAATTATTTTATTTAGCTTAATCATTTTAATCTTTTTCTTGCCCATTTTATTATTTTCACTCATTTATTAAACTTGTAAACTAATTCACATTAAACATATTCGCCATAGTTATTTTTCTTAGCGCAGGAGACTTTACAATCTACAAACACAATTTACAGAATTTCACTTAGGAAATCTCATTACTAATGTTTTAAAACTTGTATTTTTACTTTATTTATTTATTTTTTTCACATCACCAAAGTTTTTTCAATAATGTTAGATTAGGGAAATTGCAGCTTTTCAAGACTTTGTTTCAATTCTTTTCAGCCAAATTTACTTTCTCCGTTTTCAATATAATTCTTTCATCATTTTCAATGTATCATTTTATTTACACAATTTGACGATTTTAACTTAAAAAATCTTATTATTAATATTTTCGAACTTGTATTTTTCACAGTAGCAAAGTTTTTTCACTCTAGTTAGGATTTTTATAACTATTCAAAAGTTAGGTTTAATTCGATTTAATTAACTCATATTATTACTTTTTTCATATTCACAATTATTTTATTTAACTTAATCATATTCTCACCCATTTTATTATTTTCATACAATTACTGAACTCATAAAATTCATTTCGCTTTAATATATTCAAAAATACTTCATCACAGTTCTTTTTTAACACACATATCATTTTCCAGAACACAATTTATCGAGTTTCACTTAGAAAATCGTATTATTAATACTTTCAATCTTGTATTTTTTACTTTATTCATTTATTTATTATTCCTTCACACTAGCAAAGTTTTTTCAATCAAGTTTGGCTAGAGAAATTGCAGCTTTTCAAGAGTTTTACTCAATTCGATTTAATTCATTGAATTGACACAGATATTTTTTTTCTTATTCGCAATTATTATTTTTCACATAATCGTTTTCTTATTCGTTTTACTACTTTCACGCATTTATTGAACTTACAATGTAATTTACACACTGTTATATTCAAAATACTTCATTATTATTATTATTACCAATATTATTTTACCATCTACAGACACCATTAACAGAGTTTTACTACAATATTCAAAAATCTAAGTACACCTAATGTTTTTCTGAACTCACATTTTTACTTTGTGTATTTTCCACACTACCAAGATTATTCTTTTCAATTATTCGAATCAATTTAACTCATTTAACTAACGCAGATTTTCAAAGCAACTACAGAGATAATTTACGACTTTCAAATCAGAACGAATACTCAGAAACGATATTTTTACGAAACTTAAGTGAGTAATTTCAAATGCTTCCAAAGCGTTTTTAGAATATACTTAAACATAGAAAGTCCTGGCGAAAAGATATTAAAGTTTGTTCAACACAATTTTCAACTTATTACAATTATTATTTCCATAATCACTTTTAAGATTTCTTCAATTGAACATTGAAAATATTTGACACAAGTTTAACTTAAAGGACTTAAGCATAAAAATTCAAAAAATTAGGAATATAAACTTAAATCTTCAAGACTTGAATATTTACGATTAAGCGAAATTCAAACACAAAAATTTAGAAACAGAAACATACAATCTTTATAACTTGAACATTGGGAAAGAAGGAAAAAACCTTAAACATAATCCTAAAAAATTTTCTTCAAATACAATTAACTAATTAAAAGTAAAAATCTTTGAAACTTACCCCAAGTTTGCTGAAATGATGTCTTTTTTATAAAAGTACTGAAAGAAGTTACAAACTGTAAGTCGTTATCAAATACACTACATCAAAATATTGTAACCTCAATTCAGCCCTTATTTCAATCAAACCAACAGGTTTCAGGTTTTCTGTAAATTATCAATTTTTGTAAATTCTTAATTAAACTTCTATATTTCTTGAACAATTGTATCAAATAATTAAAAGGTGTGATTATTTTCATACATTGGTTCAATTGGGTAAATTCTCGAACGTACTTTGGAAATATTGTCTTAGAGTTTTTCAGTCTCGAAGTTTGTAACTTTTTTTATGATTTTGAGTATATAATGATACCGTAGTATGCATACGTTAACAATTTCAAGTTGTTATAGAGGGACAGAAGTTATAAAAACTTGAAGAATTCATTACTTTGCATGAATATTTCGTTCGCTGAAACGAACAAATACTCTTCAAAATTTCAAAGTATTGAAAATAAACACTGTTAAATACGATCAAAGTCCTATCATTCGATGGAAAATCATTGAAATAATTGGAAATGCAAAAAATCGTTGTGTTTTTGGAAAAATAATTAAATGTAAACTCATAAAAAGCGTTGAAAATATTAAAAATACTCTCGTTGAATGACTATGAATTGGAAAAATCAAGTCTGTGTGAGAGAAACGAATGGGATAAACCAACTATCGAAAACTGTTAAGTTCGGGTAAAAATATTTTGATTGTTAGCCGGTACAAATATATTTTAGAAAAAATTATAATAGAACAACTGATAAGTGAAAAGAAAAATTCATAATTTGAATATTTCGTTCGTTGAAAGCGTGAAGAAAATACTTTTGAAAATTTCAAAGTATTGAAAATAAACATTGTTAAATATAATCAAAGTCCTATTATTCGATCGGATATCGTTGAAATAGTTGGAAATGCGATAACAATTATGTACTCGAAAATAAATAATTGCAATGCATAAGCAATGAAAATGTAAAAATACACCTGCAGAATGACTATGAACTGAAAAAAATCAAGTCTCTGACTATGTGCGAGTTATGTCAAACGAATGGGATAAATATACTTTTGAAAACAGTTAAGTTCGGGAAAAAATTATTTGAATAATTGTGGTTTAGCATGTACATTTCGCATAACGTAATGGAGCTGTGAATATCGTAAAGGGCTTGCTTTATCACACGTGATAGGAAAATCAGACGGATTCATTCCTCGTCGATGACTTGACTAACTATGAAACCACATGACTAGGGGAAGTTTGTATGCGAGGTTTCGTAAAAATCAGATCAGTTTGGTTTTTTCGTGTCTGTCGGTTGTATGAGATTTCATTCTGCATTAAAAATTTGAAAAGAAAATAATTATAAAAATATTTTAATACAACTCTGGCGTGAATCGGTGTCGCATGCGGGAAAAATTATTTCAGTTATGACTGTTGGTTTGATTGAAATAAGGGCTGAATTGAGGTTACAATATTTTGAAGTAGTGTATTTGATAACGACTTACAGTTTGTAACTTCTTTCAGTACTTTTATAAAAAAGACATCATTTCAGCAAACTTGGGGTAAGTTTCAAAGATTTTTACTTTTAATTAGTTAATTGTATTTGAAGAAAATTTTTTAGGATTATGTTTAAGGTTTTTTCCTTCTTTCCCAATGTTCAAGTTATAAAGATTGTATGTTTCTGTTTCTAAATTTTTGTGTTTGAATTTCGCTTAATCGTAAATATTCAAGTCTTGAAGATTTAAGTTTATATTCCTAATTTTTTGAATTTTTATGCTTAAGTCCTTTAAGTTAAACTTGTGTCAAATATTTTCAATGTTCAATTGAAGAAATCTTAAAAGTGATTATGGAAATAATAATTGTAATAAGTTGAAAATTGTGTTGAACAAACTTTAATATCTTTTCGCCAGGACTTTCTATGTTTAAGTATATTCTAAAAACGCTTTGGAAGCATTTGAAATTACTCACTTAAGTTTCGTAAAAATATCGTTTCTGAGTATTCGTTCTGATTTGAAAGTCGTAAATTATCTCTGTAGTTGCTTTGAAAATCTGCGTTAGTTAAATGAGTTAAATTGATTCGAATAATTGAAAAGAATAATCTTGGTAGTGTGGAAAATACACAAAGTAAAAATGTGAGTTCAGAAAAACATTAGGTTTACTTAGATTTTTGAATATTGTAGTAAAACTCTGTTAATGGTGTCTGTAGATGGTAAAACAATATTGGTAATAATAATAATAATGAAGTATTTTGAATATAACAGTGTGTAAATTACATTGTAAGTTCAATAAATGCGTGAAAGTAGTAAAACGAATAAGAAAACGATTATGTGAAAAATAATAATTGCGAATAAGAAAAAAAATATCTGTGTCAATTCAATGAATTAAATCGAATTGAGTAAAACTCTTGAAAAGCTGCAATTTCTCTAGCCAAACTTGATTGAAAAAACTTTGCTAGTGTGAAGGAATAATAAATAAATGAATAAAGTAAAAAATACAAGATTGAAAGTATTAATAATACGATTTTCTAAGTGAAACTCGATAAATTGTGTTCTGGAAAATGATATGTGTGTTAAAAAAAGAACTGTGATGAAGTATTTTTGAATATATTAAAGCGAAATGAATTTTATGAGTTCAGTAATTGTATGAAAATAATAAAATGGGTGAGAATATGATTAAGTTAAATAAAATAATTGTGAATATGAAAAAAGTAATAATATGAGTTAATTAAATCGAATTAAACCTAACTTTTGAATAGTTATAAAAATCCTAACTAGAGTGAAAAAACTTTGCTACTGTGAAAAATACAAGTTCGAAAATATTAATAATAAGATTTTTTAAGTTAAAATCGTCAAATTGTGTAAATAAAATGATACATTGAAAATGATGAAAGAATTATATTGAAAACGGAGAAAGTAAATTTGGCTGAAAAGAATTGAATCAAAGTCTTGAAAAGCTGCAATTTCCCTAATCTAACATTATTGAAAAAACTTTGGTGATGTGAAAAAATAAATAAATAAAGTAAAAATACAAGTTTTAAAACATTAGTAATGAGATTTCCTAAGTGAAATTCTGTAAATTGTGTTTGTAGATTGTAAAGTCTCCTGCGCTAAGAAAAATAACTATGGCGAATATGTTTAATGTGAATTAGTTTACAAGTTTAATAAATGAGTGAAAATAATAAAATGGGCAAGAAAAAGATTAAAATGATTAAGCTAAATAAAATAATTGTGAATATGAAGGAAATAATATGCATTAATTAATGTGAATTAAATCGAATTAAACCTAACTCTTGAACAGTTGCTATTTCAATAAATACTAATTAGAGGGGGAAAACTTTGCTACTGTGAAAAAAAAATACAAGTTAGTAATAAGATTTTCTAAGTAAAATTCGGAAAATTGTGTTTGTAGATTGTAAAGCCCTTGCGTTAAGAAAATTAACTATGTCGAATGTACTAATGTGAATTAGTTTACAAGTTTAATAAATGCGTGGAAATAATAAAATGGGTAAGAAAATGATTAGGTTAAATAAAATAATTGTGAATGTGTAAAAAAAAATGATATGAGTTAATTAAAATGTATGAGTTAATTAAAATGAATTAAACCTAACTCTTGAATGGTTACTATTTTAATAAATTCTAACTTATAGTGAAAAACTTTGTTACTGTGAAAAATACAAGTTCGAAAACATTAATAATAAGATTTTTTAAGGAAAATTCGGCAAATTGTGTTTTGACTTGGTAGATGGAAAAGTAAAATGGTAATGTCTCCTGTCTTCAAAAAGCACGATGCTGATCTATTTTTTAATATATTAAAGCGTAATTTATTTTACAAGTCTAAGAATTGTATGAAAATATTAAAACGTATGAGAAAAATGGTTAAGTTAAATAAAACGATACATTGAAAATGATGAAAGTAACTTTGGCTGTTTTAATAAATCCTAACATTATTGAAAAATTTTTGATAGTGTGAGAAAAACAATTAAAATAAATGAAGTAAAAATACAAGTTATAAAATATTAATAATGAGATTTTCTAAGTGAAATTCGGTAAATTGTGTTAGTAGATTGTAAAGTAGAATTCGGAAAAATGTTTCTCGTATTGAAATAAAATAAGATTTTCTAATATTGTAGTGTGTGTAAAGTATTTTACAAGTTTAATAAATGTACGAAAATGGTGAAACGTATGAGAAAATAGTGAAACGTATGAGAAAAAAAGGATTCAGTTAAGTGAGTTATTACACTGAATATGAAAAAAAAAGTAATCTGTATTAAATGCGATGAATTGACAAAGTTAATTATTAAATCGGTGAATTACTTTTATTAAATCTAAAACTTGAATGATGTATTTTAAAATAAATTCTAACTAGAGTGAGAATGCATATGTTTTAATAAATTCTAAGTTAATTGTAAAACGGTATTACTTTGAAGAATAATTGTAATATGATTTTTTTTTTTAATTCGATGAAATTCGGTTACTGGTGTTTGTAGATGGTAAAGTAAAATGGTAAAGTCTCTTGCGCAAAGAAAAAAAAATCTATTTCATATACATTAATGTGAATTAGCAATTTAAGTTTAATAAATGCGCGAAAATAAAAAAGGGCGTGATAAAATGAATAAGTAAAATATTGATTAAAAAAATGAATAAGTAAAATATAGATGAAAAATACTAAACAAAATTAATTACTTTGAATTGACAAAATCGGCGGATTAAATCTAACTTGTGAAAACTATATAATTTGACAAATCCTAACTGGAGTAAAATAAACTTTGTTACTGCGTAAAATAATAGTGATAGTTTCAAATATATATTGAAAATTCTTTAATGATTAGTCTTAATTAATACTAAAGGGTAAATTGATTGTAAGCTTTAAAATTAATTAATCGTGGCATTTGAAGACGTAGCATGGGAGGAATAGGTGGGAAAATAAAAAAATATGGTTGAAAGAGAGCAAGGTTTTTTTTGTCTGATTCATCTACTCTCGTCTTTCATCATTTAATTGTAAAATTATCCCTTGTGTGAGTATGTGAACTTTAAATTGCTACTTCTTTGTAAGATTCTTCAGCCGAGCGGACTAATGCGTTGACCATACCGCCGACTGAAGAATCTTTATGTCACGAGTTCAAATCTACTTAATAACATTTTAATTCACAGTTAAGCATTATTCCTTCCAAAAATTATTTAAAAAAAAAAAAAACATAATTCACAATTAAACATTTTAAGCATCACTAGATGGCGCCATCAGCACTGAATAAAATTCTAACTATCCGTTCAGAGATGGCCTTGGTTTCTGATAGATGGCGCCACTATCGTTCAACCTTTTTTAATTAAATTATTTTTCCATTGCTTCCAAAAGAATCCCATAGACGGCGCCACTATTTTTTCTAGCAAGCAATATTCTTGACATTTCTTTATTGCTCTCAGCCTTCGACAGATGGCGCCACTGCTGAAAGTTATCCATTTAAAGCTTTATTATCCTTTCCTACTAACTGCTTAGTACGGTCTAGTGGTTAGCGCATCTTCGTTCGGAGCGAAAGGTCCCGGGTTCAAATCCCAGGGAGCGCATTTTAGAATACGACCCTCGTAAATAATTCAGAATAATTTCAATAAAATAAAATTAATTAAATCAAGCTCATTCACGAATGAACATGTTCTGTGACGTAATACAAGATGGCTGATGGTTCGTCCTTCCAAAAGCGTGACGTTATAGATGACGTCATCATACCCCCGTGCAAGATTACAAGAAATTGTATGACGTGATCTTAAAAATATCCTCGTAAAAGACCACAAGATTTCAGTGACGTCATCCGAAAAATACCCTCGTAAAAGACTACGAGAAAAATCCAAGATGGCGGACGACCACGCTCCCTTCAGGACTGTTGAGTTGTTTTCCTCCTTCTGTCTCCTCGAGTGGCCTACTTACTACTCATGCTGTATACAGCATCTACCAGCGCTACTAGGACGATTTCTTGCTCCAAAACATATGAGAGTTTCTTCTTTCATTCGTACTTCAGTAAACTTCCGATTATCCGCGAGCGGTTTATCCGCGGCTTTTAACACTTATTTTTATTTATTTATTTATTTATTGGTGATGGTTAACTGAATGTAGACAAATGCACACATTTTAACTTAAAAAGTGCAACATCTTCACTTAGATATTCCAATTTATATATTTTCTTCCCCCTTCTTTCCAATAACCTCAAACATTTCATGATCACTGAAACCTGAATAGTTGGTTTTCAACACTACACTACTTACTGATTTAGATCTATACGCTACTTAAAGTTTTAGACTTGCCCTACTTTCTTATTTTTCGATTAACGAGCGTAAACAAGTGACCGAACCAGTATTATTCGACATCTCCCCCCCCCCCTCCCCATGCATTTTTGATGCAACCTAGCTTGATCTGTTTCAGTTAATTTGTTTGCACCATTTGCTTGCTTATGTGCGCTATCCGTTTGCAATAATGAGCGATCCTTCTTTAGCTTTTTACATAGTGTGTTATTTTACAGACACTTATCATTTTAACTATAGTTTAAATGTATGTTATTGTTCTTTTTAAGCGGTCACACACACTTAGTATCGCGTTTTACCTATTTTTCAGTTTATCTTCGAATTTGCTTATCTGCGATATACTTTTGACACATTCACCCCTTTGCTTTAAGGTTCTTCATTTCATGTCCAGCATAATGATAATACAAGATAAGTCACGTACCATCATACTTTTCTGAAAAGGCGTCCTCTTGTGAAAAAATTCATCTTGGAATAAAAAATCCTCAAACATTTTTGCAGGTATAGAATTATTTCTGATAGTTTATTTTAGCAGAATAAACTTGTAACTTATATTCTATCTTTGAATAAAAACTACATCCTTGCATCCATAGATGGATGGAATCCTGTACACGCATTGATTATAGCTTCAAGCATTAGCACATGAGCTACTTTTTCGAGATAAAATTAGTTCCTTTTTCCACCAAAATAAGTTTTGATGTGTCATTCTTTGCAAAAATTCCCACTATTGGCTCTGTTAAAATGCATTGGGAAAATTAAAGGCACTATTTCATTTCCTTCGGGTCGTTTCGTTTCCAGTTACAAACTTTTGAAGATATAAGATTAATAAATAAAACCGAAGTTTTTTTTTAATCATTAATTTTATACGGATCAAGATTTTTATTACGGATAAGAATTAATTTTAAACGTTAGTAGTTTTTTTTTTAAACGTTAGTAGACACCACTATTGAAATGTTGTGGTCGAAATACTTGTACTGATTTCTGATTGCTTTACATACTTAAGAAAATTCATTTCCGGAAAATTAAAACCCAGTGCTAACTTAAAAAAACCGTTTAACAGTTTTGTTTCTCAGTTGCTGCAATAAACTCTTTATATCCATAAATTACTTTTAAATGAAAAAAAACCGCCTTCAAAAAACACCTAGGAACTAAATAGTAAAAAATAACCGATTACACTTACATACCCCTACCCAAACCTAGAAATAAAATTTATTTTACAATTCCAGTACAAAAATTAACTAAACTAAACACCCAGTTATAAAATTAACACTGATTTTAAATACTATACGATTAATTATTTTAAATACATAACTAATTATATACGATCTCTAAATTTTTGATAACCTATTGAAGTCGGGGCCTCCTATAATTACTACCTAACGTAACGGACAACCCACCGAATCCTGAATTAAACACTAATTTACCTAAACACGAAATTAATTTTTAAAACTAAATCTACTCAGTTACGTTAGGTAGTAGTTTATAGGACGCCCCGACTTCAAAAGGTTACAAAAAAGTAAGAGATCGTATCTAATAAGTTAGGTATTTAAAATAATTCATCGTATAGTAATTAAAATCAGTGTTTATTTTATAACTGGGTGTTTAGTTTAGTTGATTTTTAACTGACTTCAAAAAAGGAGATTATGATTTCGTATTGCGGCTTTTTATGTGTGTTTTCGAATTATTCCAACACTACTGGACCGATTTGAAAAAAAAAAAAAATTTTGTTTGGAAGGGTGTACTTCCCAGATGGTCCCATTGTAATTTGGTCTGTATCTGATAAGGGGTCCCAGAGAAATCCAAGAAACTTTAAATTTCATACGTCATGGTCACGTTTTGTTGCTGTGATCGGTGTATTTTCACCCCTAAGCTTTTGGCTTTCTCTTGAACGATATTTAATTCTCGTGGCACATGGATGATTAATTTTCTGAACGCTGCGCCGCATGGTAATTTTTTTATTATAGGTGTTACTTATGTATTTATTTGCGTAGCAAAGCAGTAAATTAAATATATTTTGCTACTTTAATAGTTGAATCAATTGCCTTAATATTTTATTTACTAATAAAAAACTTTATTTAGGCACTAAAATATAAAGATCTTAATTTAATATTCCAATTTTTAAATATATTTAGTGTTCAATTGAGGGGGAATTGAATACAGAACACCCCTCCCCCACGATTTAATTTATATTCTTTAATAATATACATTATAACTGTGTATGATTTCTGAAGTTTGACCAATATTCTAGATTTACTATTTCACGATGCTGCCAGTTCAATTTGAAATTGGGGTTATATTAATTAGCAGGCTTCAAAAAAAAAAAAAAAAAAAAAAGAAGAACTAGGTTCTGAACTCGACGGATTTGTTTTTTCTTTGTACAATGTTCCATAAATACTCAAAGACACCTGTACCCAGGGGCGTGCACAGGGAGAGAGGAGGGATACCTGTTGGCCCGGGCCCGAGCCTGGAGGGGACCCAATATTTTTGTAACTAACGGTGAAATATAGGGGTAAACAATATGGAGAGGGGCCCGGAAAAGTCATTTGTGATGGGCTCCAAAATTTCTGTGAACACGCCCCTGCCTGTACCGGTAAGGAAAAGTCTTTTTTTGTTTGAAACAGCATAGTTCCTCGGCGGTCTAATGTTAATCAAAGTCAGGTTTGATGAAATTGAAGGAACTCTTTAAATATCATACTCACATTTAAATCGATTTGTTCTTTATTAACTTTGTATATCGTCTCACTTAGTAAACCGGTTTTCATGCTTTTTTTTTGTTTAGTGGTGGTTTTGTTTAGGGGTGGTCTAACTTAGGATCCGTATCTTTGATTTACCCTATTTGTTCTTTAGGGAAAAGTTAAGGGTAAAACAATAAATTTCATGCAATTTCCCTCACAAACGACTAAATATAAAACCCATTGATAAACAAAGGCCATAAAACAAAGGTTTATACTTTCTTTACCTATAGTTAAAGAAAGTACTAAAAATATATATTATTAAGAGTAATGATAATGAAAATTTTGAATTAAGGATTCTCTGAAGCAAACATAAAATTCATTCTAGTGAAATTTTTAATCTTCATCTATAGTGGGGCCATGTGAAGAAACATGCGACTTTTATCACGAGTTACATGACACTAATTGTGAAACATAAATTACAATTTACAATATTACAATTCTAAAATTTAAAATTTTACAAATTTAAACTTAAAGCGATTTTTTTTTAGTGTCTCGTGCATTTGCTTTCGGAAAGCAAACTTTGATAAAGTTGAACAAATGATGAAGAACCTTTTTTTTTTGTACATAGTTACGCATTTGAAAAAGCCTTTCTTCTCAGTCGTCGGAAGTCTCCGAGACGCTCGCCGTGTAATTTACACCACTAAAAAGCAAAAAATAAGTTACTTTTAAATAAAAAAAACCGCCTTCAAAAAATACCCAGGAACTAAAAAGCAAAAAATAACTGATTACACTTTCATTCTATTTCCTACCCATACATAGAAATGAAATTTATTTTACAATTCCAGTACAAAAATCAATTAAACTAAACACCGAATTATAAAATAAACACTGATTTAAATTACTATACGATGAATTATTTTAAATACCTAACTAATTATATACGATCGTTTAATTTTTAATAACCTTTTGAAGTCGGGGCCTCCTATAAACTACTACAAAACGTAACTGAGTACGTTTAGTTTTAAATACTAATTTCGCGTATAGTTAAATTAGTTAAGATAAATAAATACCTTTGTACTGAACAGTAAAGTAAGACAAAACAACGTTAGAAGAAGCACAAATTTGTAAATTACAGCAGACACGTGTTTCGGCGTTACAGGGAACGCCTTTTTCAATGCAAAAAATAATGAGCTTATGGATGAAAAGACATTCGACAAAAGCCAAGAACAGATAAGCATGCAGCTTAAAAGATAAAAACAGCGGATTAGCCAAACACCAATGACAAAGTTATAAACCGATCAGGAACCAATAGGAATGCAAGCAAAGGCCAAGAGCTTTCTCTTAGGTACGAACCCAGAAAGAAAGAATTCAATTGGACAAAGATTAAGCCGAAGCTTAAACAAAAAGAAAAGAAATTGTCAGTAACCGTGAACCGCAAGAAAGGAAAAGCTGATTGGAAAACCATGAAATAAAATAAACAGAAACAAAAAATATTCGAAAAAAGGAAAAATAAAGATAAATAGAAGAAAATTGGGGGGGGGGGGGGTCAATCAAGACAAAAAGGTAAAAATAAACAAAGATAGATCGATAAAAATGAATGAAAAAAAAGGGGGGGGATGGGGAAAGGACAGTATTAAAGATATGGGAGCCAAATGTTAGAAAAATATGGAACTGCACTAAGATCGTTAACTAAGTTAGAACTGTTCCTCAAAATATGAAAGGATTCCCTAAAGTCAAGATCTGATGAATTGGGGCATTTTTGGATAATCTGATAAGAGTTAAAATCAAAAGAGTGATTCGAATCCCAACAGTGTTGAGCAATACTAGACTTATTTAATTGTTGTTTTTTCACATAATTTTGATGCTCTTAACGATCTTAGTGCAGTTCCATATTTTTCTAACATTTGGCTCCCATATCTTTAATACTGTCCTTTCCCCATCCCCCCCTTTTTTTTCATTCATTTTTATCGATCTATCTTTGTTTATTTTTACCTTTTTGTCTTGATTGACACCCCCCCCCCCAATTTTCTTCTATTTATCTTTATTTTTCCTTTTTTCGAATATTTTTTGTTTCTGTTTATTTTATTTCATGGTTTTCCAATCAGCTTTTCCTTTCTTGCGGTTCACGGTTACTGACAATTTCTTTTCTTTTTGTTTAAGCTTCGGCTTAATCTTTGTCCAATTGAATTCTTTCTTTCTGGGTTCGTACCTAAGAGAAAGCTCTTGGCCTTTGCTTGCATTCCTATTGGTTCCTGATCGGTTTATAACTTTGTCATTGGTGTTTGGCTAATCCGCTGTTTTTATCTTTTAAGCTGCATGCTTATCTGCTCTTGGCTTTTGTCGGATGTCTTTTCATCCATAAGCTCATTATTTTTTGCATTGAAAAAGGCGTTCCCTGTAACGCCGAAACACGTGTCTGCTGTAATTTACAAATTTGTGCTTCTTCTAACGTTGTTTTGTCTTACTTTAGTTAAATTATTGTTTAATTCAGGATTCGGTGGGTTGTCAGTTAGTAGTTTATAGGAGGTCCCGACTTCAAAAGGTTATTAAGAGATCGTATATAATTAGTTAGGTATTTAAAATAATTCATAGTAATTTAAATCAGTGTTTATTTTATAATTCGGTGTTTTTAGTTGATTTTTGTACTGGAATTGTAAAATAAATTTCATTTCTATGTTTGGGTAGGAAATAGAATGTAAGTGTAATCAGTTATTTTTTGCTTTTTAGTTCCTGGGTATTTTTTGAAGGCAGTTTTTTTTTTATTTAAAAGTAATTTTTGTACTGGAATTGTAAAATAAATTTTATTTCTAGGTTTGGGTAGGAAATAGTATGTAGGTGCAATCGGTAATTTTTTGCTTTTTAGTTCCTAGGTGTTTTTTGAAGGCGTTTTTTTTTATTAAAAAGTAATTTATTTTTTGCTTTTTTGTGGTGTAAATATAGAATAAGTTCGTAGGATAGAGTATGCGGTACATGACGTTGAGGCCTTTCTTACGCGCATCTCGGGTAAGAAAGCGTCGCGCACATGAGTCTGAAAACAACTAAGATGAGCACGATAGAGAAAGAAATAAACCACAGCGTCTCGGAGACTTCCGACGACTGTGCAGAAAGGCTTTTTCAAATGCGCAGCTATGTACAAAAAAAAAAATTGTCTTCATCCTTAGTTTGACTGTATCAAAGTTTGCTTTCCGAAAGCAAATACACGAGTCACTAAAAATACAACAGAAATCGCTTTAAGTTTAAAATATTGTAAAATTGTAAATTTTAAAATTGTAACACTGTCAATTGTAAGTTATATTTCACATCAATCACGGGACGCGGAGCGTCCCTTCCGCCAAGAAAGCCAAATGCCTACCGCCAAGGAAACCAAACGTCAGCAGCCAACAAAAGCAAATCCACCGCCAAGAAAGACGAAAGAAAATTAGTCGCGTTTATAAACGCGACTAAGTACAGTTTACACGACAGAAAAAGTTGGGGTTTTCTACCCCTCTGTATCTCAGTCCCATGAATACCCCGGCAGTTGATTTCTGGTATACTCAAACTGTAGTGGCCCCTGACGACGTAAACCAAAATACAATTCCCTGGACCATCAGGGGGAAGAGGAATTTAAGTTAGAAAACCGCTGTTCAAAAAAGTTTTCGCTTTCTTTGACAGGGCTACAGCCCAGACGAAAAGACGAATCAAGCTGAAATTTTGCACAAACATTCCTTGTGTCCTACTGATGTGCAATTTGTGCCACTTGACAACCCTCCCCTTCCCCCTCGTTTTTACCCCTAAATTGTACCTTTCCGGGAATCTGTCACAGCCCCCGGTTGGCTATGGTAATGATTTTTTGTATACATATTTTTGGGGAGCCATTGAGTACATGTACAAAAATTCAACCTCCACGGACATCATGGGCCGGAGTAATTAAAGTTTTTAAAATCACTAATTTCCCCTAAATTCTTATGTACTTACTCTCAGCTTATAGAGTTTGTTAATCTCTGACTGCAATTGCAAGGTTAGAACAGATCTAACAGTTATTCAAAAGTTGTCTTAAGAAATGAAATTCAATCAAGACTAAAACAGATCCAACAGTTGCAACTGGACGTTAAATCGCGGATAGCTCAAATTTGCCACAGTGACTGCGCATGCGCACGGATTTAGCTCATTGGGCTTTCTGTTTTAAGATTCCATGTTGTTTGTTTATATTTAAGCAGAGAAACAAATCTTTAATCACCAAGCAACCACTTCACTTTGAAAAGCTTCCCGCCAAACAATATAAACAATTTAAAGGATCTATCCGTATTTCTGAGGAGTTGAAGGTGGGAAGAGGTTCTAATGGAAGTAGGTGTGATGAAAGAGGAGAAGAGGGAGGATGATAGTTTGGCAGATACTTGGCGGGCAAACTAGATATCATAACTTTTTATGGCTGGGGGTTTTGGGGTTTAGGATGAAAGCCTTCTTTTTTGTGCGGAAAAGTTAAAGGTTTTCTTGGCGATGAAATTTTTACAACAGGGTTGTTTTTGATGAGTACGTATCACACAACCCTCGATAAACCTGTCATAGATTTAGAAACAAAGAACTTAGCGAAATGACGAGTATACGTAGCTCTCAACAGAGTCAAGACTTGAAGTAGTAGCTCGATCTGATTTAAAACCCTTTAAACTTTTAACTAAACCTCACGATGAACGAGCATTAGCAGAAATGCAACAACTGATACATCTCGATTCTGAAGAAAAGTGGACTGGATTCAGTATTTAGTTAAAACCGTTTAAATGTTTACGGTTTCCCAAACTACAAATAAACTGTAAATTACAAGTCGTAGAATTATAAATCATAAATTGTAAATTGTAAAACTGTAAATTGTAATTTATGTTTCACAACAATACGTGTCATGTAACTCGTGATAAAAGTCGCATGGTTCTTCAAATGCCCCCATTATAGATGAATATAAAAAATTCCACTAGAATGAATTTTATATTTGCTTCAGAGAATCCTTGATTCAAAATTTTCATTATGATTACTCTTATTAATAATGTTTTTTAGTACTTTCTTTCACTGTGGGTAAAGAAAACATATACCTTTGCTTTATGGTAATTTTTTTAACAATGAGTTTTATATTTTTTATTGTTTATGAGGGAAATTACATGAAATGTATTGTTTTTTACCCATAACTTTTCTCTAATGAACAAACAGGGTAAATCAAAGATTTGGAACCTTAGAGTAAAGTTAGACAACCCCCTATCCACTAAACAAAAAAAAAATCATAAAAACCGTTTCACTTAGTGAGACGATATACAAAGTTAATAAAGTGCAAATCGCTTTAAATCTGAGTATGATATTTGAAGAGTTCCCTAAATTTCATCAAACCCGAACTTGATTACCATCAGACCGCCGAAAAAGTATACCCTTTCAAAAAAAAAAAAAATAATAATAATTTTTCTAATCGGTACAGGCACGGGCGTGCACAGAAATTTTAGGGCCCGTCACAAATGACTTTTCCTCGCTCCTCTCCATATTATTTACCCCTATAGTTTATCCCTAGTTTTAATAATATTGGGCCCCCTTCATTCTCAGGCCTGGGCCAACAGGTTTCTCCCCCCCCCCTCTGTGCACACCCCTAGGTACAGGTGTCTTCGAGTATTTATGAACATTGTGCGAGTACAAAGAAAAAAAAATCGACGAGTTCAGAACCTCCTCCTTTTTTTAGAGCCTGCTAATTAGTATAACTCTAATTTCAAATTAAACTGGCGACATTGTGAAATAGTAAATCTGGAATACTGGTCGAAGTTGAGAAATCAGACACCAGTTACAACAAATTATTAAAGAAAATAAAATAAATCATCGGGGGAGGGGTGTTCTGTATTCAATTCCTTTTCGATTAAACAATAAATGTGTTTAAAAACTGAACAACATTAAAAAAAAACATTTTAGTAACTAAATAAAGTTATTTTAGTTAAAAATAATATTAAGGTAATTGATTTAGCTATTAAAGTAGCAAAATATGTTTAATTTACTGCTTTGCTACGTAGTAAAACATTAGTAACACCAAGTAAAAATTAACAGGCGGCGAAAATTAATCATCCATATGCCGCAGGAATTATCGTTCAAGACGAAGGCAAAACCTATGCTGTGAAAATACACCGGTCACGGAAAAACCACGTGACCTATGACGTATTCCTCCCGCTGACGTTAGTGGGATTACGTATCCACAACGTGTGAAATTCAAAGTTTTTTGGATTTCTCCGGGTCCCGTTATCCGATCCAGACCAAATTACCATGGGACCATCTCTGAAGTATACCCTTCCAAACAAAAAAAGAATTTTTCGAATCGGTCCAGTAGTCTTGGAATAATACGAAAACATACATAAAAAGCCGCAAGATGAAATCATAACCTCCTTTTTTGAAGTCGGTTAAAAAAAGGAAGTACGACATCCGGTAGGAAAAGAAGTACTTGTTCCCTTACATATGTCATTCAGAGCAAGAATAACGTGAGTTACAGAATCTCTGCTTTATAGCATAGAGGGAAAACTTTTTTCTGGAGCGAGCAAAGGATAGGCCGCTCGCTCTTTTACCGCTGGCAAATAAAAACATAGGATTTTTTTAGAACTACGTTCACATGGCTCAGTGCGGAATGGGATTCTACACACAATGCAATAATAAATGGAAAATCGTAATTTTTGGACTTGCGTTGGTCTGGCTATGAGGTAGAGGTACAGTGGCCGCCGCTTCTGTGAATCACGTTTGTTCTAAACAGTTTTGATTCTATAAAGCGGCCGACTCAATAACGCGGCTAATTTCATAAAGCTGGATTTTGTTTTGTTTTTGGAAATTTGATTCATTAAAGCGGTTGATTCAACTAACCGCTGATTCAATTAACCGGAGACCACTGTATTACAAAACATACAGTATCAACTTTTCTAGCACACGGTCAATCTTCTTCTGTTATTAGCTAAATAACAGGCATTAACTATAATTTAAACCTAAGTAGCTTTTATTTTAATATCTTGAAATCTCTTTTAGTATTTTTTGGCCATTTTATTTTGCTTATGGCATTGATATTAGTTGATGCGCATTAGTAGGGAACATACGAGAAGTATCACTTAGAACAGCGGTTCCCAACCTTTTCCTTCTTGCGATCCCCTTCCAAATCCAAAAAAAAGTTGGCGAACCCCGTGGGTACTAGGTGATAACAAGCAAAAAAAAAAAAAAAAAAAAACCACGCAAACACAATACAATTTGGGAGATTTTTTTTGTTTGATGTTGCTGCATAAGTTATTACAAGAACGAAAACATAATTCAGAATATAGAATTAAAAATAATTGCTACGAACTAAAGCGATAGTAAAAATATATAAATGCAAAACAAATTCACCAAAAAGATATACCCTGTGATATACCCCTTTTTGAGCTTCGGTCAACTTTGAAAAGCTTTTTAAATTGGGAAATTTGTGGAACAAAGAAGTGTAAAGTTTGACTCAAATACCTGACAGTTTCAATCTTACCTTAGGTTCAGCGTTCAATTTGTTTCCGTATTTATCTTTGCTTATGATGAAAATCCTTCTTCACATAGAAACGTAGTACAAAAGGTACAGAAATTTAAAGTACCTTTTCATAACATAGGGATACATTTAACTCTATCGTTAAATCAGAAGGCAACTAAAGAACCATCTTTAGAAATACCTTCCAACAAACTGCCTCAGATTAATTAAATGGTAATTTTTCTTCTATTAAAAGTTAGAAAGGTATCTAAATGTATGTCTTCTTGAAACGGTCTACCAGTTCTGCTGCTTTATGAGTACAATATACTTATTAAACAGCGCCTTAATAAAAACGCCTATAATTAGTTCTAATTATTACTCAAAAGTAACTTTTACGAAAACAAATATTTTTTAGTTCACTATTACAGGAGGAAATTTCTGCACAAATTTTTTTAATTCCTTATTTAAATATAGTGCAAATTAAATTACATGGTTGCATTCCGTTGATTTTCTTTTACTGCATATACACTGCCAAGCTTCACTGACGAAAATTTTCTGAAGTAATTTATTTTAGCATACTTCCTGTGGTGTTTTTGGGTTTCTAGCTATTCTTTTTAAACAATAAAGCTCGAAGTAAATTATTGAAGTCTACACAGTGTGTAAATTGTAGAAGCAAATAACAGCGCAATCGCATATCTAAGCATTTTCGGCACACCACAATTCAAGTGCAATAGCTCGTCGTTACACTTAAATGGTAAAGAAACTGAACTTCAAAAAAATATTAAAGATATTGGAGACGCTTGCATATGCTCCATGTAATGTTTTCATCAAGTTTATCGATTTTTTGTAACAAAAGCTACAGAGAAAACCAACGCCTTCATATTCTGTCATCTGAGGACATAGTATTCAAAAGTGGAGTTTTGTTTTGGGCTTGGGTTCAATGCTATCATTTTCAATAGCAGTAGTAAAGCCGGCGCTTTGACCTAATTTTTCAAGTGTAAAACATGTAGGCAAGTATGCTAACATTTTACTGCTAAGAGTATCGAAAGTGCGAAAGATATTGAATAACTGTTGAACACAATTAGTTTGAAATCGCTTAAACAGGAGACTTCATATCAAACAAGAATATTATAACTCCGCCATTTCAATATCATTTTTGGAACTTCCTTCATACCTCTTGCAAACCCCTAGGGGTTCACGAACCACCGGTTGGGAACCGACGATTTAGAACATAGTAGTACAAGGAAAATAATTACTTTAAAACATATACACTAAAATATATTTATTAGTCATGGAAATATTAAAAGTTGGCTTACTTGATTTGAAATAAAAAAACATAGAATACTTTAAATGGTTAAAATGAAGCTTTTTCATGCCTTTACTGAGTTGTAGTGGAATGACAAAGAAACGGCTGTAGTTCATGCTTGGTGAAAAAGGCTAGCCAAAAAATTGTTAAAATTTGACACATAGCCTTTTATGTAAGATATACGGTAATTCTTAACAAAACACTTGCCTTCCGGCCACAAAGCCAAATGCGAAAGAAATATACTCTGACCTAAAAATAAGTAGTTTTATCAATAGCAGCTATAGTTTAGTATTAAAGTCAATAAAGATTTAAATGCGTTCAGGTGTTTTATAGCTGGGATAACCCGGAAACTCAAAGAAGCCTTCATGAGTTACGGGGAAAAGGTTTATATGGGCGAAAGAATTCGCCGAGAATTTCGAAATTCTGGAAAAGGAAAATGCCTTTTTATCCAGAGCAAGGTAATAAAACAGACAGTTCAAAAATGAGTTCGTGAATTGGTGAATAATTCGTCTCAGAAGTTGGGGAGAAAAGTTGTTTTTAAAAATTTAAAAGAAACTTTTAAACATTTATGGAGTAAAATAAAAATCTTCATTTTTATGGACAGTTTAAATTAAGCTTATGTCTTACTTTTAAATTTTGAGCTAGTGTAAAGCAGTTGTGCTGAACATATTATTCTTTTTAGAAAAATACTCATGCTTAGATTGCTAATGGCTAAGAAGCTTTTTCGCACTGAATTTTCAGAACAAAAGTAACAAATTTACAGTATCTTAACATACGTTGTTTCTTTGTACGAGAAATTGCTATTGTAAACACGTAGGCTTACACTATTTGAAGCATTTCCTTTCCCATTCCCCTCACAAGGTTTATAAATTAGTGCAGAATAGTTTTCTTTTCTATTTAAGAGTAATAACATTTTGCTTTTATGTCACATTTTCATGATGCAAATTTTGTGCATTCCGTGAATAAGGATATAAATGTTACATGAAGGTAAAGGCGGATGTCGTAACTTTTAACTAAATTACAAACCAACTACGCTTAACCCTTTTGACGCTAATCACTTATCTTTCTTGCCATTTTTCAACAACTTTAAGTTGGATGTGTTTACTTAAGGCATATTGCAAGTCTCAGAACGCCTTCATTTTTTCGTTTCTGGTTTCTTTCAAGTGATATGAAAATAATCCTTAATGAATGTAACTCTAAGTCAAAATTACTCTACCAGCATTGCTATAGCCCGGAAGGGATGACGTTATTGACGCCCCCGAAACATTTCGTTTTCTAATGTAAAAAATGTAAATGTAATGTGAATGGGTTTCAAACATCACTCTCCTTTGGCAAGTCAGCTAAACCCTCAAATTAAGTTCCCTCAACTAATTCTTTCTTACAACGACAGCACTGTACCAGTGTATACCAGTATTGTCTTTCCTACAAAACTGATTTACAACTTTTATTTAACCCTAGTAAAAATGTTTAAATTCTGTTCAGTGGAGTCTGAGATCCTCAGAGCACGTTTATGATACTAATTGCTTCTGAAAAATAAGAATAATCTTAATCCTCATCTAAATAATAGCTGATGATCGAGTAACCCACGAGTTTCAACAATGAAACTCGCGCCACGGCATGATAATTTCACAACATGTTTTGGTAATATTTAACATGCAAGGAAAGGCTTTATTGTAACAAGGCTGAACTCGAACCAGTAACTTAACTGTTGTACTGGTAAGACTGTGTCATTTCAGGGAAATGAAGAAACGAAAAAAAAAAGGTTGAAAATTAATGCTATCCACTGGAGTTTAGGGTTAATCCACTGGAGTTAGGGTTAAAATTTAAAATATCAAAATATCACCAAACAGGCAATTGCTTCGTTCAAATGTAGGAGAGTAGAAGCAATTTTCACCCGTCACACCTTGACGGGCAACTTTCTAGTCTTCATATAAATAATAGCCGATAATCGAGTAACCCACGAGTTTCAACAATGAAACTCGCGCCACGCCATGATAATTTGATAATATATCCTGGTAATGTTTAACATGCAGGGAAAGGTTTTATTGTGGCAAGGTTGACCTCGATCCGGTAACTTAACTGTTTTACTGGTAAGACTGTGTCATTTCAGGGGAATGAAGAAACGAAAAAGCGGCCAACAGTGAGCAATCTACTAGATTTTAGGGTTAATCCACTGGAGTTAGGGTTAAAATTTCACCTATCAAAATATCACCGAACAAGCAATTGCTTCGTTCAAATGTAGAAGCAATCTTCACCTGTCATACCTTGACGGGCGATTTTCTAGATAAATATAAAAATTGAAAGGTTTATTTGTTTTTTTTTAGCATGGTAAACAAATAATGCAATTACATTGCTAACAAAAATGAAGTTAATATAGTTTGTTGCATCTATTTCAATGTATAGTGCGTCAATGACGAGATGGCACCTGTGAATAAAGCGTGACGTAGGCAAAAATGAGAGTATATATCTCGAAATCGCGCTGTAGGAAGAAAGAACGTTTGCTATGAGTTTAACGACATTTCTGGTGTTAAACATGTTTTATAAAATAGGAATCAATCTTCATATAAATAATAGCCGATGATCGAGTAACCCGCGTGTTCCAACACTGAAAATCGCGCCACGGCGTGGTAATTTAATGATGAGTTTTGGTAATCTTTAACATGCAGGGGAAGGTTTTATTGTGACAAGGCTGAACTCGATCCGGTAACTTAACTGTCTTACTGGTAAGACATGTATTGGTCATTTCAGAAGAATGAAGAAACGAAAAAACGGTCAACAATGAACGCTACCTACTGGAGTTTAGGGTTAATCCACTGGAATTAGGATTACAATTTCAACCATCAAAATATCACCAAACAGGCAAGGGCTTCGTTCAAATGTAGAAGCAATTTTCACCCGTCACGACTTGACGGGCGAATTTCTAGTTATTTAATAATTGCCGGTAAGATATATTTTATTATGTTGCAATTTAATATTGAAAGATTGTGTAATGCAGAGATTCAAAAAGCTGAACGTAAACAAACACGTTTAATACAAAAAATGGAGATACACATACAGTAAGACATAGAGAAAAGTAGTGAAGTCCGGTAAACAAGGCAGTGACTCTTTAAATAGAGTAGAGGGTGGATTTTCAGCATCCAATGAACTATTACAAACAGCAATAAAGTTTTCTTCCAAGTCCGATGGTGGATTAAAGAAGAGTTTTTAGGAACTTCGTAGAAATCTGCGAAAGTCTTTTCCTATCAGGAATAGGCACAGTTTATGCTTTTAAACCAATGGAGAAAGAGATCATTTCCAACATTTATTTCTAATAGAGTTGGAGTAAATTTTTTGAGCCAGGACGCTTTGTTTCGAGTTTTTCGTTTGCTATTTGAAATTAGTTGATACTTGTTATTATTATAAAGAATGGCGTATGTAAGTTTGATGATCGGAACTCAAAACGTTTAGAATAAGTTGAATAAAATAAATAATACGATTTTCGTTATGATTACTCCGTATCATTGACATATTTAAATAGTGGCAATAGCTGTTTCCTTTAAAATGGGTGCTATATGGAATTCAAAGCTGTTATTCTTTTGAATTTTCTTCATCTAAATTTTGGATGAAGAAAATTCAAAACAATAACAGCTTTGAATTTCAATACAGCAACCGTATTTTCCCGGTTTCTTTCTTCAATTTTCTCTTTTTAAACATGCCTTTATGTAAATAGACCTTTCTGAAAGTAGGCGTGGCCAAGTGCCAACTCCTGACGGTCGAACTATACACACAAAGACCTTAGAAACACACCTTTAGAGAATCTTAAAAATAAATGAAATTTTTTTTTTTTTTTTTTTGAGTTTTTTATGTAGAAAATTGCGATAGTTATAAAATAAGTTTTTATCAATTGATGCTTACTTTTTCAAATTAACAATCTGAAATGGATATCCGAAGTTTTATTACAACATGTAAAATGCAGCATTGACTCTCTAAATATTAATCAGATAACGGAAGCCCATGAGCACAAATGGAAAACTCCAAAATTTGAAAAACGTAAAATATTTCTCCAAATTTTCCCGATTTTCAACTGATTTGCGTATGGTTTAATCAAAATTAGTAACGAGTTAATACTAAAAAATCTATTTATTACATAAACTGATCATTGTATTTAATGTTATGTAAACAAAAGCAAATTACTTGTTTCAAAAGATCCACTTTCTTTTCATGAACCACCGAAATAATATCATTTCCCTTATAAAAGTTCATGTTTCAGATTTAGAGCACCGGTAATGTATTTAGATCTTTCGTTGCTCAAGAAATCAATTCTTCTTGAAGAATTCCGACAGAGTGATTGGAACATCGGGCCGTGGTAGCCTGATCGGTAAGGCGTTGGACTCGGGGCCGGAGGGCCTCGGGTTCGATCCCCGCTGGTCGAAGACCCACCGTCGTCATTAAAGGGGACTGGGCGACGTTAAATATGCTCGTGGTCTCAATGTCCTCCAAGTGAAACGATACCTCTGGGGGTGCTAGTACCAGGTAGCTATTAGCTCTTGGACTAGTTCTAAATTCTCATTAACTGTTCGATCCGGTGATGGTGCTGCCATCTATCGGTATATAAAATAATGGAGGCAAGGCACTTAGTATGCAGTCCTCGACATAAATACAGTTGTAGTCAGTTGTGACTCTTGAATAGAATAGAATAGAATAGATTGGAACATCCATTTAATGGTTCTTTGTGTCAGCATGAGGGATTTAATTCCTGTTGCTACTTACAAAGTAAACATTATCAAATTCGAAGAAGATTCAGGGACTAATTCTGTGCTCCACGTTTAATTTATAATCTTGGAGGCCATTTGAATAATGCAGCTACATCCATTAAAGGCAAAATTTAGGAACTGCGTTGTCTTGAATGAACTTAAATGAATTAGGAGGGTTGCGCAAAGTCGTCCTCTTGCTCAAATCTTTCTATCTTCAATAAACATGTAGATTTATTGCTCGTAAATTCTTATAAAACTTATATTTATTCCTCGGATGTTGTTACGAGTAAGAGGGTTGTAAATGAAATATACGAAGTCTAAAAATGACTCCTTTTATTCTAATGTCTAATTTGTGCAATGAATTTCGCTCTTTTATATTATTCCTTTATGTATTTTCCATTAAAAGAAGCATGTATTCAATATTTATACATTTCTACGTACAGTTTTAACCCATTATTTCAACATAGTATAAAATGAAGTCTCCAAAAAGTGTTTGTTTGTTTGAACGCGGAAAACTCGAGAACTTCTCCACATGCGGTTCCTGAAATGGTAGGCTAACTAAAAAGAGTTTTAGTAGTGCTTTGTGCTCATGAGTAGAGCCAAGAGAGGGGCGATAAGGAACGCATATTTCGATGATCAGTTTTCTGCCATTGAAGTTCCAAAAATGGTTTTTATGCGATATTCGATGAATTTATGGGTCGAAAACTCTTTGGAATGGAAGCCTTATAAACGCAATTGATTTAAGGAAAATGGATGAAGTTCGGTTATGTCTGTAATTTTCCAAAATTGAAATTCTAAAAACGTATTTTCTTCGCAATCTTGAAGAATTTCTGAATGCGCAATTGTTTGTTCTTCAGTATTTTTACTAAAATCAGGAAAAGTTTAGACTGTATACAGTTATCAAGAAAAATTTACACTGTATTTTAAAATTCCCTCAAAAAACGGAAAATGTACTGGCAGCAGAGTTGCCGACAATTTTCCGTTTTTTTTACAGAAGTGGTGTTTTCCATTTTTATCACGGATGCTTCCCGTTTTTTCATACTGACACTTTCCGTTTTTATCACGGACACTTTCCGTTTTAAAACTGCTATTTTCCGTTCTCAATCGGAATATTTTCCGTTTTATGAACTGATGTTTTCAGTTTTTAGTGTACATATTTTCCGTTTCATGAACTGATGTTTTCAGTTTATAATATAAATATTTTCCGTTTTATGCACGTATATTTTCAGTTTAAAAAACTATTTTGAAAATATAGCTGAGCAATTAAAGCATAATGAATTAACATTTGCAGATTTTAAAAGCCCATATATATTTTTTCTTTTTTTTGAAAAACAGCAAAAAAAAAAAGAAAAGAAAAAGAAAAGCAGTTTTATTAGAGCATTTGCACGAATTTCTTCATTAACTTCCAAAAATTTGTGAAACTTCCTAAAAGTGAGGAAACACATTTTTACTATGCAGAAACTATGAATCTTTCTCTTTTGAAGGTATAGTGGGAAGATATAACAGCTATCTGGGAATGTATTTGCTTTGCATTTTATTGTATTGAAATCTTTTATCAACAAACGATTGCAAAATATATGAAATAAACGCAAATCATACCGTTTTTTTCCTTTTTTAAATCAGTCTTCACAAAAATACCCTCCTCTCCCCCTCCCCCCGACAAAAAAAAAGTTCCTGTAATTAACTGTGCGATGTTTTATTTAACAATAACTGCCATAAAATTTAACTTTATCAAAATTATTGAAACTTATCAATTGTGCATAGTTAACATTGTTTTCAATAAAACAAAACATTTATTACAAGTACAAAATCATTTATTGCAGATCTTGTGCTACACAATTTTTAACATTATTTGCTTGTGCCAATGTCGAATTAATAGTTTGCTTTGCTTTCATCATCAGTACCATTGCTATTTCTGCACTCATATATAGAGATCAAATAAGATTGATAGGTACAACTGGGCCATCTTTCGACGATTCCAATTTTTCACAATTAATGTCACAAACCTAAATTACAAGAATAAAAGTATCAATGCATTATATCAAAAATATTTAACACATGGACTTTTTATTGAATAAATTACCAAGTGTCATGTCATAAACATGCAGATGAAAACATCAATTACCTACGGTAAGATATTTGATTACATTTTTTCTTGACAATGAGGTAATACGCTGACAGCAAGCAAAAAAGTAGTCAACAGCACTGTCGAAATTTGGAGAGAAATTAGGCATCTTACTTCAGAAACAGTTAATTTGTAAAAACCCATGCATATTTTTTTTGCAACAATTTTTAAATTAATACTTTCAATTTTAAAACTGGCAGTGTGGAGTAGTAGATATGTTAGAATTGAACGTGCCAGACAATAGCTCAAAAACAATTCTCGATCTCTTCTAATTCTCGCTTAGCTATAGTTGGGACGAACCTAACCTGGCAGCCAAGTAATACTGAGCTTCGGATATGCTTAGCTTTCACAATGCTTCCAGGTTAGGTTTGCCCTAACTATAGTAAGTGTAACATTTTATTTGCTAACTCAATTTTTGTTCCGAACATCATTATTTGACTCTCAAGAAACAAAACAAAACTTATCCATGAAAAAATAACATTTTAGTTGGTTATAAGAATTGTTTCGAGAATATTATTCAATAACTTCAAAAGAACTGTCGTGAAAGGAATCATGAATTTGTGAATCACAATAAATATCACGGAGTTGTACCTGGTTGTTTTTCTACTATATTCTCTCCCCCCCCCTCACAAAAAAATCATTATTTTTTATGTTTATAATTTGTCCTTGTACTGTGCTTTCAATCTCCTTTTGCATTTATGTGGAAGGATGCAATAATACACAATTCCACAAATTCGTATAAAATTGCAGCTGGTGCGGAAATAATTTTTTCAGTGTATATGTTATAGTTGAACTCAGGTCAACGAGAGCCAAGGTTAGTCCTTCTTAGTTTGGTCGCCTTAACCCCTCCCCACATAAAACTGTAAAAATTATATTATTCCGATTCTGACTGATTATTAAACACCTGAAAAACTTTTCATGGAACCTTTTTTTTTCATAAAAAATTTATTTTTAAAACAGTAAAATATTGTTCGGCTTTATTTCTCAGGGCCAATCGGGTTTTTAAACTTAAAGTATATCCTTCCGCAAGCGGAAAGACTTCTGTTTAACATCAGTTACTCTTTAAATTATCATTGAATTCGGTTTACAGACATTCTGCATTTTAGAACAAATTGTGAAGTGTGTTGGGTTAGGATAGGCTGTCTGCTTTATTAGTTTTATTTTCTAAAGCAGCTATGTCGTTAAAACTAGATTACACTGCAATAATTAAAAATTACTTTTGTTAGACTTAAAGCAGAAAATTTTCATGTGTGTAAATTTTGTCGTCATAATTCATAGTAATCTAGTAACTGATAAACAACCAGGCATTTGTGCTGAGTAGGGCAATGTGGGGCAAAGTGAAATAGTTAAGATTACTAAGCTTTTTCAAAATGAAAAAATTAGAAATTTATTTTGAAAATTATAGTACGTAAAGAAAAAACATTCTATTTAAAATAAAACTAACATTGAAACTGTATTTTTTAATTTTGGCAGTAAATTTGCAGTTTCAAAAATGAAAAAAAAAGTTGAAATTTTCAACTTTTTTTTTTTCATGGAGCAAAGTGAAAAATGAAATATTTTATTCAATTACTAGTGGTATTCGCACGGCTTTCCCTATAATAAAAAAATTAAAAACGTCTTTTGGTTCGCCTGTTATATTTACAAATAATGTATAACGAATTTTCAACAACAACTGTCAACATGCAATTCTAAGTTCCCTTCAAGCACTTTTAATAAATCAATGAATAAAAACACTGGAATATGATGTCGAAGAATATGATTGGCTTTGTATTGATATCCCGAGCCGGTAAATGTGATATTTGGTTTTATTTGCTTCAAATGTAATTTTTAGTTACAATCAGGGGCCTCGCAAAATTCAGTTACTCACAGCACTTGATGTAGCTACGCCACTGCTCCTCAGTATTGAAAATCTCAAAGTAACAGGTCAGGCACCAAATCTACAAATATACGGGATCCAACAGGTCACCGGGGTGACTAAAAAAAAGAAAACAAAATGTCGACAAGTTGTTTTAGAGCAAGACTCTTTCAGAAGATTTTCCTAATTAACTCGGATATGTAATTTGTCGGTAACCTACAATTTCTTTTTACCGCTCAAGAGTTCACATTTTTTGTCGAACTCCTGCATATGCATACTATATTCATTATACTTGCATATTTATGTTTCCAAATAGGGCTGGGCATTGTAGGGATTTCTACATTGTGATGCATCGCCAACCTTACATCACGATGTTATGATGCATCAAAATGTACATTTTTTTTCTTTCTTCATTTCACTTATAATTGCTTGTTTAAATTTTAAAAAATACATATATTCTAAATGAAAAAAATATAAATGCTACAAACACGTTCTAGCACCAGCAAAAAATTGTCAAAAATGAAAAAAACTGTGTACAAGGTAGCACTAAATATTAGTCATCTGTTTTGAAATTACAATGAACCTATTTTTTCAATACAAACAGATGCAAGCTTGTGGAAGCAATATCATCTTACATTTGGAAAGAGGTAACTCAAAGCAATAAAATTCGTGCATACAACCTTTGCTCCTATTTTGAGATTTCATTCTGCTTTGTTTTGTAGAGTGATTATCTGATCAACTTTGTTCATCAATATATTTTTTACAAAAAGATTTTTAAAAACAATTTCATTTACTACAAGTTTTGGGAAAAGTGAAAGTTTTTCGTTCACTTATGATACTTCTTTACAGACAACCCCGCTTTTAAATGTTCGGGAAGGGATGATTTTTTAATTTACCGAACGATACTCTGAATTTTACCGAATAATAAAATACGAGCATGAACACACACGTGCATCTAATGAGAAGAGACATTAAACATCACTATTTAAAAATTTCAAACAGTTTTGCAGTAAAGTGCCCAAATTTACAGAATCATCAGAAAAAATTGTCGACGTAGAACACTTTTGGTAGTTCACAGTGACCTCCCATCAGGGCGCCGCCTCCAGTGGCGTTTTGAAACAATAAAGATATTACAACGGCAATGATAGTAGACCGGTGTCCGTACATTGGCGCTTCGATTTGTAGTCAGTGCGGAACCAATGCATTGGTTAAGAGAAAAATTAGAAACCGATTTAACAATGCAGGGTTTACACTGGTTTTTGGCGATGTATCAATCCAACGCCCAGCCCTAATGCATATGTAAAACAACATGTTTTATACTTACAATTTGCATATTCGCGGCGAACTTCCCTTTTCTGTTCAAGGAGTTCTGTTCACTTAGTTGCACAGTTGAATCCGCATTCCATCAATAAATTCTCCGACTCACTTTGGAAGGTTCCAGTGCTGAGAGGGTTCAAAGTGGACAGCATCTGGAATGTTAAAGTGCTTAGAATAATATGATACAAAGTTCTCAAAATAATGCTTTTTTTAATGATTGATACATTTTTTTTTATATCCATTTCCTTAAAAAATTATGTATTATATTCATTAATGTAGATAATAAGCATTTAAAAGTTTGAAAGAGAAGGGGGGGGGGGGGGGGGAGAGAATCAATATTTAAAATTGTTTTCTTGAAAACCCAAGTAGTTAACTAAAACTAGATGCTTCAACTTGTTAATTGAAATCTAATCAATTGCAAGAAGCAAGTTTATACAGACCATAGTTGTTATTCATAGAAATTAAAATAAATTTATAAAAAAAATTAAAAAAAACTGTAGTATTTTAAGTAATAAACAATATCTTTACATTAACCTTACATATAGGCAGAAAAAATTCTTCATTAACAATAAAACAATAAAGACTCAATGGTGTCCCATCTAACAATTACTTAGTTATTCGAGACAATTTTGCAAAATAGCCCCTTAGCAAACAAAAGTTTTTAATATTATTAGAAGTTTTTTAATTTTAAAAACTTGTCACGATGTTTTAAAGTTTAAACAAAGGTCTACGGGAAATTAAATGTTCAAACTAGATAAAAAAATTAATTTTAAGCAGCAATCATCGTTAGAGAATTCAAAAAGTATTTATTTGTGGTAAAAATGTAAACACTCACCAGCAATCAATCCCGGATGAGAAGATACAAAAACTTCGTATTCGGCGATAAACGATTTCTGACCGCTACGGCATCCGCCATTGCTGCAAAACAAACCGTAGTCTACGAACAAACGCTAAGCGTTTCAGTTAATGCAGTAATCACTGCTGTTGTTCAAAACAATTTGATGTTGATGGAGAAGAGGGAAAAGTTCGAAAAATGTTCAGTATACAGCTATCTCCATGCACGAAATAAACAACGTGCTTCGCCGCCATTACTCAATACTAAAAAAATCTTCTACGCTGGAGATATTCCGTTTTTTCATGGATAAAGGCTCCCTCTAACGATCGCATACGGACATGTTCTGTTAGTGTGCTAAAGTAAAAGAAAATTTCCAGTAATTCCAGGAAAAGTTCCGTTTTCAATCCAGAACGGAACTTTTCTATTTATTAGGGGAAATTGTACAGTAAATTTACGGAAAAGCATTAGTAAATTAAATGAAGCAATTTTACAGTGTAGACTGTATGCAGTTATCAGGAAAAATTTAAACTGAATGAAATTTATATTTTTCCAGATATATTCTGACATTTTTTTTTCTTCAGAAAGCAGGGGATTTTTTATTCTGAAAACTTTACAGAAAACCAAAACATTGATCATCTTCAGGATCGAAAGTGCCTCAACTACACGACGGCCTTGAATGCAAAACTCCCATTTGACTTTTTGAGATGCGATTGCTTTCGATATGTATTCAAGTCAGTACTACTTCAGAGAACCGTTTCTCTATTTACGCCAGTTAAGCTCAAAAGGGCTCCAAAAGAGAAATCTAGACGTCTAGTTGCATGAATTATTCAAGCTGTGGGTTTACAAGTTTATTTCCTACATATTGTATGATTCTGATCTTGACAACTCCTTTTACTTTTGATTTAGATTGATGCAGAGCGAAAGATGGTTCGACAATTTTGTGTTATTAGTTCTCTTAAACGTTTGGTATTTTTAGATATTTACTTAGCAGACATCCAAATCTTGAGGGATGCTATCGCCATTTTGTGTTAAATTCTCTTGAATAGATTATGTGGCAAAAACGTAGTTTTTGGAATTTATCTTTTCGAGTTGTTAATGTAATTTTTGAAATATAATAATCTTTGACTCTATAAACAGTCCTTTTCGTTAAGTTAAAACATTTTGGTCTGAGATTTTTTTTCAATTTAAAAAGTTTAATTTAATACATGACAGAATATTAATGATTTATCGAGTTAAGTAATTTTTTATAGTTTTACAATACTTTAATTTTTTCATGTTTAAACAGATACAGAAGTTCTTCATTATCTAGTTTGTCAATTTTTTCTCACAGAAGCGCTAGTGAAATCTGAATTTTCAGTAACATGAAGTTCAATAAAAGTAAAAACGTAATCCTTCATTACCAAGTTTGTCAATTATTATTTCTCAGAGAAAACAATAGTTAAAAATTGAATTTCAAATGAATATGAAGTTCACAGTAAAAGTTAAAAAAAATGACCTTCATTATCCAGTTTGCCATTTTTTTCTCACAGAAAACAATAGTGAAAAATTCCATTTTTAACAAACATGAAGTTCTATAAACGTAAAGAAGTACAAAAAGAACCATCCAGTAAGATCTATACTATAAAAAAATTAAGGAAAAGAAATAACATTGCATAAAATACAAGGTCAGGATGAAAGATGCTACTCACATGTTGGGAATCGCAGTTTCATTGCAAAAAACAGAGCGTAAGATATAAAAACTTCCCATGAAAATGCCATGCAAATAAAATTGGAAGCGATATTAGACAGATTATAAAAGAAATACATTTCTATGTTAAGGATGACAGAAAGAAATGTGTTATGTCTATGTCCGACATAAAAGGAAATGATGTTTTAGTTCCAGATGTTTCAATTTGTTTCTAAATGCAGAATGAAAAGTATTCGTTTCAGAACGTTTCTAAATCTTTTATTTATTTAACTTTCTGAACATAACATTGAGAAATAATTTTTATCTGCCGGTTAGTACTCTGCTAATGCATTTTTTGAGCTTTACATGAGCTAAAATTAAACAAAATGTTTTTTCACAGAATAAATAACTTTTGTGTTTATCTTCGGTGCACTCTTTTAAATTCTTTAGTTTATTTTTATTTTATTTTATCAGAGAACTATAGTTTTTTTAAATGATTTTCCCAACGCTAGATAGTTTGATCTGGATAACGGTTCTGCCGTGTGTAGTTAAAAGGCAGTAACAGCTTTATTATTTTTTTTTTGTATTTTTGTCATATGTTGTACTGTAGCTTTATTGTACAAGCTTGCTTATTTAGTTTCTGCAGAAAATAAAGCACGAAAAAAATATAGCTCAAACAGTTCCCTATTGTTAGTAATGAACCTAAAACGCGTTTCCTCAAATGTCTCGAAAACTCATTTCTGAAGATATTCACGGTGGGATCGCACTCTTCAAGTTAAATTGCAGCATTTTAAAGTAAGAAGTTTTCTTTCCTGTGTGTAGAGCAATCTTGTATTTATTTAAATTATGCTTTGAATAAGTCATAAATTGTAAAAATGTAATTTATATATTTTGCATAGGGGTTTGTTTAAAAGCACAATATTAAAAACCCGTTATACACAGAACCCAATGGCTAGAGCGTCTGTAGTATATCATAACGGCGATTAGCTCACATTTTTTTTCACATTGAAAAGGGTTCCTTGTTAATAGGACAAAAAAAAAAGTTTTTTTTTTCCGATTTTTGATGATGGGTAGTACGGGAAAGGTGCCATTAGTGGCATCATGTGCTCAAAAAAGTTGAAGTTTGTAAGATAACTTCTTGTGATCGGAAGGAATTGCGTTAAAATTTTGGACAGACGCTTGTATTTTTCAAATCAAATTTCGTCAAAACAATATTTTTCAACATTCTGTTATCGGAAGTGGAGAAAATGATCTAGGCGGCACTAAATTCCCTAAAAAAATTGAAAGTAGCCTAGTTCCCTCAGTTGCCGCAATGTAAACTTTAAAATTGATTAAAAAAAGTAATTTAATTTTTAAATTAAAAAAAAATAAACATTTTTATTTGTCAAAATGTTGAAGTACCGTTTTTGCCCAATTTTTGTTATGCAATTACATAGTTTGTTAATTAATATGCATTTTTTTTAGATGTGTAGGGCATTTTAATCAGTTATTAACTTTTAAAGTATGAACTATTCTATTGAAATGCATGAAAAAGGTCTCAGTCTACTTTACGTTCAAAACAACGTAAAACAGCCCAAAACTCAACAAAGAAAAGGTCAAAAATAGCAAAAAAAAAAAAAAAAAAAAAAATCAATACGTAAACGCAATTAAAGTAGGTAAAGAGATTATCCTACAAACGGCACATTTCAAATGTGAACTTTGTTCAAGCAATGGCACCTTTTCCGCAATACCCATTTTTAAAAATCGAAAAAAAAAGTTACAACTTTTTGCTAATTTTTGTTGCTAATTTGTACTTTTAAAACATGATTAAAACTTTGATTAGTTTGTAAAGTAAATCATATTAAAACTAGGGGGCTTCATCCCCTGCTCATTTTGCTCGACCACCCTACCCCCCAATTGAAATCTGCAATGGCCTAATGCCACCTGCGGTGGGTGAAAAACCGATGATTTTAATGCTTTTTCCCTAAGATGTCGTAAACATCTCATGTCCTGTAACCTGATCTTATCAATTCATATATAAAGCTCCTTAAGTATTAGAAGGGTGAGACAGGGTGAAATGGCTTCCCCAAGATGTCCTGTATCCAACGGTAGCAGTATTGATCTGTTAGACATTGGTAGTCTGGGTAAGATAGGGTTAGAAACACACACAGAGACACAGACAGACACGAACAAGTTTTAATAGTATAGATGTCGTCAGTCATATTCAAATGTACTCAAACTTGCTAAAATGTGACGTTTAAATGCAAATGTTGATATTTAACACCCGGGAGCTACTCAATAAAATTTTTCTAAAAAAAATGTAAGCTCCATAATGCCTCATATTTCTATGCTAACATATTGCAGAAATTGTTCGCGAATTGTAGGACGAATTGTAGGTGAAGTCAGACGCGTACGAAATAGCTCCGTGGTTGCTTCTTGTTTTGGCAGCAGTGGTTGAACTAATACCATTGTCTCTATGGGTGTGATAGTAAGGCCTCTATTGGGGTGATAATGTAAAGTATGTGTACGAAATATGGGGTGAAGAAAAACTATTAACTCTAAAAATAAAATCTCCTCAAACGACCATCTCGTAGTTTTTAAAAACTGCTGGAGATAAAATAGCGATTAAAAAAAAGATGAACCTGACAAAAAAAAAGGGGGGGGGGGGTGATCAAATTAAAAATTAGTATTAGATAGCTGTATTTTATACAAGGTGTTCGTTTTAACCTGCAAGATATTTATTTTTGCAACCGTTAGTCCTCGATGCATACTTCCAATTGCAAAAATGTTCAAAATCAGATTTGGACTTAAGATATTGAAAGTTTGAAGCAAAAATGTAAATGAGTCAAAAAATACAAAATTTATCTTTTTATACGGGGCCCTAGGTCCCCTAACTAATATTTAGAGAAATAATCTCCATTGAAAACTATTACTGACACTAAAAACTTCACATTTGTGCGACCAAAACTCAAGGAGATATTCCAGTTTAAAGCTTTAAGGGACCATACAGAAGGTGAGATAGGAACTTATCGCCCTTTCAGAAGAATGACAGGTCGTCAAAGTAAGAAAAACAAAGTATTTATATTTTTCATTGTAATTCAAAATAAATGCAAATGTCATGCCGCGATACGCAAAAGCACCCAACAAAACTTCGAACAATTTGAAAAACCACACTATGCACACGTTATTTTAAACACTTGTTAACCGCTATATTTTCCCCCAAATGGTGTTATTGACGGCGAGTGGAATGTGGTGTAAGTCACAAAACGCTGCGTTTCATATCTCGGGGAATATAGGTAGTACTGATTTCTAACTTTTTGTGTTGGAATTGTTTTTCAATGGAGATTATTTCCCTAAAGATAAGTTAGGGGAACTGAGGCCCGTATAAAAAGTTACATTTTGTATTTTTTGACGTATTTTTATTTTTACTTCAAACTTTCAATATCTTAACTCTGCATCTGATTTTGAACATTTTTGCAGTTGGAAGTATAGAAGGTTCAAAATTAAATCGGAAATTAATAGGAACATTTAAAATGTTCAAAATCAGATGCACAGTTAAGATATTGAAAGTTTGAAGTGAAAATAAAAATAAGTCAAAAAATACAAAATTTAACTTTTTATACGTACCCCCAGGCCCCCTTACTTATATTTAGGGAAATTTTCTCCATTGAAAAATAATTCCAACACAAAAAATTTGAAATTAGTACGAACAATATTCACCAAGATATGAAATGCAGCGTTTTGTGACTTACAGCACTTTTCACTCGCCGTCAATAACACCTTTAAGGGGAAAATATAGTGGTTAAAAAAGTGTTTAAAATTACATGCGTGCATAGAGTATGATTTCTCAAATTGTTCGAGGATTTGCAGTGTGCTTTTGCGTGTCATGGCATAACATTTGCTTTAGTTTTGGAATAGCAATGAAAAATATAAATACCTATTTTATTTACTTCGACAACCTGACTTTCCTATTGAAAGAGCGATAAGTTCCTTTTCTATTTTGTATGGTCTCTTAAAATTTTAAACTCGAATATCTCCTTGAGTTTTGGTGTCAAACAAATGTCACGTTTTTTTGTGTCAGTAATAGTTTTCAATGGAGATTATTTCTGTAAATATTAGTTAGGGGACCTGGGGCCGGTATAAAAAGTTAAATTTTGTATTTATTGGCTCATTTTTATTTTTGCTTCAGATTTTCAATATCTTAACCCTGCATCTGATTTTGAACATTTTTGCAATTGGAAGTATACATCTAGGACTAACAGTTGCGAAAATAAAGGTCGTGCAGGTTAAAATGGAACACCCTGTATGCAGTCGCTCTCATTCATAGATATGCCGCAGGGCAAAATAAAAATTTCGTTATAGGCGTGACTTTGTTACAAGACTCTAAATAGGAAGTAAAATGTAAAGGGGAGTAAAAACTACTACGTTATAGCTATAAATTTGCTATATTCGCCTTCACTACAATTGATCACGACTATATAAGAAAGGTATCAAAGTCACTTAGCTTTCAACATGGAAAGCGAATGAGTTTACTGTCTAATAACAACATTTATCAACCGATTTTAAGAATTTTTCAATTCTGAAAACTTAAGAGTTTTGCAACTTTTGTGAAACGAACGCTTTTTTAAGTGTGTGCTCCAAATAAGAATGCCACTTTAAACCTATAGTCGGTAGCAAACAAATTATTCTTATACAATTTAGATTTGAACAAAATTTGTGTTAGTTCAGTTTATTAAACAGTGACTGCTTCTTTTGATAATATTTCGAAAAATATATTAGCAATATAAGCAAGGTGTAATTTTGCTTTATAATATTAAAGATGAAAACTAAAAAAAAAAACACAGAATCATGCTTTATCTCTAAAACATGGAGCGAAATAGTTGTCGAGAGCTCAAACTTATTCTTATGTAGGAACATTTTAAACAGAAACAGATAGATATGAGAATGTTCTTCCCAGTTACGGCTACTTTTTGAGAACTCAATGGCATGCAAGAATTACATTTTGGTAACACTTTACACAATAACTGTACAAGAAAACTGATTTAAATTTTATTGCTACATCGATATAAGTTACATCTTATAGTCTTATTTCCTAGATAAGGCTTAATAAATAAATTAAAACAGAGTACAGTTTTGAATAGAGATGAAAATGTCTTAGACGTTGCTTCAACTAGAAGACAAGCTCTCTTTTGCTTCAATTATTCCTTAAATATAACTACAACTGAGAAAATGGGTGGATAGTATTTAAAAAAAATACATCTGATTATTAACTTGTTGCGTGAAATACACCACCAGCTCAGACATTTCCAGCCGAGGACTGTAAGTTTCGTGCTTATTAGCACTCATCAGCCCGGCATAGGAAAGTGACTGAGCTGGAGATGGAAAACCATCTCCATCCAGCCTCTCAGTTTTCCATCTCCAGCTCAGTCACTTTCCTATGCCGGGCTGATGAGTGCTAATAAGCACGAAACTGCAGTCCTCGGCTAGAAATGACTGAGCTGGTGGTGTATTTCACGTATCTCTGCCTTTGCCCTGGCTATTGGGCGGTAACTTACTGAATATTAACTTGTTATTCCAAAACACATTTATATTTTTGTCTTTACTCTTTCATTCAATATCTTGTAAGAAAAGCAGCTAATATTTACCCTTTTTTACAGAAACTTTTTAGATGATTTTGTTTGCGATTCCTTTTAGAGATTAATATTTTAAAAGTTCAAGAAAAGAAAAAAAATCTTTAGTATTTTCAAAAGTTTTTCCTGAACAAAAGGCATGAAGTACACTTTTAAAAAGAGCGTGAGAATCTTAATAAATGTTCCTTTCTTCCGTAAAATAATTATGTTTACAAAACCCTCTTTAAACCATACTTTTACGGCAGCTGATAACTAAATGAATTTCGGTGCAAGTGCTATGTTGTTAATGAGAATTAGAAACATATCTGCATTTATACATTTAACATACCTGCAGTAAGAGGTTTCACCTTTTTCTTGAGCGTGCGAAGTTTTTCAAGCTAAGAGAAGTGAAAAAAGAAACCTTTTAGTCATAATAGTACGTTAAAAACATTCATTTTGCTCCAGATATTTTTAAAGAGTTACATTGGTGTGATGTTGCTATTTGAAATTCCATGACTGAATTTAATTTGACGGAAAGAAAAATGCACAAGGATGATATTTTTTGGATTTTGTAAAATAATCCAAGTTTTAATATCCAAGCTGTAATTACTTGTTGCATTTTACACCTCATATGGTATAATTTTATTTATACTGAAACAAAACTACGCTAATTACTTTTTATTTTGGTGTATAGTTACAAGACTTGATATACACAGCTCCGCGGTACTTGACCTCTTTTTCTTAAGCTGCATACAAACATTTAATGAATATTAAAGACTTTTTTTTTTGTCCCAATAACGCTGAATAGGCAAATAAGGCAGATAGTCGTTATTATTATTATTATTATTATTATTATTATTATTGTTTTAATAAGAGTGCTTTTGAATTTTGCAACAAAAAAGTATATCATATCCAGTCAAGTTTCTTGGCTGCTACCACAGGGCCCATCAAACAAAAGTAGCTGACTCCTGGTTATTCTTAATTAAGCAAATAAAATAAAATTTGTGCCGTAAAGACACGATAGAAGTGAAACTTTTATCTTATCTTTTTTTTTAACGCACTTCACACATAAGTTTTCTCTCCCGCCACGTTCTTGTTCTTTCTGCGCCTGACATATTCACAACAAAATTGTATATTTTAATGAAGAAAGTTGATTATAGATAGTAAGAAATTAAACAATACTCGAAATCCGCATCCTAATTAATGCCTAAAAACGGTGAAAAAAAAAAAAAAAAAAAAAAAAAAACAGTAGTTAAAAAGTTACTTTTGTCAAAAAAACTAATTTCAAAACTGAATTTAAGCCAATGTGGATTACTCTTTTAAACTGATGAATAGACTAGAATCAAAGGAACCTTGAAAACCTGCATTGTTTTCAAAGCTTTGAAATTAATTTGCTAAATTTAATAACAAAACTAACTTTATAAATACTATTATTTTTCATTGTTTTGGCAGCAATTAAAAAGATGAATTATTTAAATTTTATATTTATTATTATTTTTCATTGTTTCATGCAACAATTAAAAAAAACTGCGTCACTTCTGTCTTACAGAAAGGTTTCGGATCCGAAATTTCAATGCCCTCGCATAAAAAGTTTCATTCAAAAATTTTCAAAAACTTTGATTTTATATAAGAAGAATACTTTCCTATTAAATTTGAAATTTTTTACAGCTAGGGATGTGGAGTGAGGCATTGCACTAATAGAATTTGCATTTTAATGAGCACATTTACTGATAGAAAATTACCATTGCGTATTATGCTCTGGAGCATGTAAATATTTAAAGAAAATATTATTAAAGTTAATCTTCGCCATTGTTTTCTTGATTTTTTTTTACTCTGCTACTCTTTTTACTGTAGCAGCATAAGCATAGTATAAATCATTGTATTTCTGTGTTCATACAAAAAAGTTATCTTCTAAATCATATTTCAAAATCTTTTGCATTCTGGGCATACATGAAGCGTTAGTGAATGTCAGATAGCAATAATTAATTTAATTTGCTTTTTTCTATACTACAAATAGGTTTTTAAAAAATGTCTAAATTTCGAATGACTAATAACTTGAAGATGACATACAGTTTTAAAACAAGAACTAATTATGCTTGATATATGACGAAGGTTATCTATAATAATTATCTTTGATTTATGATTTAGTTTACTGGGAATAATTATTTTTGATTTATGATTTAATAATGCCTACAAAAAGAGGGTCCATCATAACATGCCTCTAATCCATTTTTGACGGGCGATTTGCGGCCGATTTGATCTTGACTCATCTGATTGGCAGAAATTGCGGAAATCGATCATCGTCTGCTCGAGCTCGTGAAAAAAAGACTTAAGGGAATAAACAAGGAAGTATTTTTCTGTCATTTTTTGAAGGAAAGTATAACTTATGGAGCATTTTCTTGTTTGATGTGAAAACCTATTTCTTTGGCTCTGCTGATTTCTATGATTGCAACTCTAAACTTCATCTACTATCATTTTTTCAATTAGTTTTACTGCATAAACCGTAAAATATTGATGAGCAAAAAAATATATTTATTTTCGAATACATTAAACTTACTACCAAACGGCACGACCTTGAGGGTCACGGATCTAGACGAAATTCTAGATTTAGTCAAATCCCACTTGATATGAACCCAGATCAAGCAGTTTGACTGCATAATCCCTAGTTCGGCCGCAATGGGGGTCCAAAGTTTCTAGTTTCGCTCCAGAAAAACCAATGGTTTTTCCTTTCAAATTAAACTTTTTAAAAATTTTTTCTTGATATTGCATTGCAGTATCGCCCAACTGAATGCATTAACCGTATAGAATAAATTTCACCGCCCCAACGTTGTATTAACAAGAGATGCAATAGATGTTAAGAGAGCAAATATTGTGCAAAAGTTTCAAATTCTAAAGAAAACGCTATTGCAGTTCCGGCGCCAAGCAAGCAAATTTAGACCTTCCTTGCAGCCAAACTAGAGCCTATGCACTCAAAGTATTTTACCTGGGCTCATGTCTAGTACGAATTGACCTAAATCCAGAATGTTATCCAGATTCGTGACTCTCAAGTGTTTGCCGTCTGAACCACACTAATATACAGGACTCCAAAATTCCAATGTCGTTTTCACTGGAATTTGAAGCTTTGGGACAATATCTGCCCTCTCAAGTTATTTAGCGTGTGCTGTCAGTACAACCAGGGGGGATTTATTCTATTTTGTGAATGCGTTAATTGGCTCATACTGCAATGCAAATGCGAAAAAAAAAAAGGTCAATAGAACCATTGCTTTTTTGGACTCAAAAAACAATTTTGAATCCCCGTTGCAGCCAAACTAGGGCCTATGCAGTCAAACCGCTTTACCGGGGCTCATGTTTGGTGAAAATTGACCTAAATCCAGAATTTCGTGCAGATCTGTGACCCTCAAGGTCGTGCCGTTTGGTAGTTAGCTGTAGGTTTACTGCATATGACTGCAAAGGTAAATTGAAATTCCTCTTTATAATTTTAGCATAGGGAGAGTTCGAACGAATGGGACGGCAGAGGGAATGGGATAGCTGCATTTATGTCAAAACAAAATGCAAAAAATTACTTCTAGTTTGTCCAGTAGTATAAACTGGTTTAGACTCTTGCTCGATTTAATTTGTTATATATATTGGACAAGCTAAGAAGAAATTTTCAAGTTTTATTTCGGCATTAATACAAGTGTCCCATTCCAACCCTCGGTTCATTAATCCCATCTCTTTGGATTTTTTTGAAAGATAAGACACAAAAAAATCTATTTTTCTTCAAAATGATACTTTTTGATTAAAAAAAATATCTTGCACGTTTCAACGTTATTGGAAAAAATTGTGAGTTGCAAGTTCTGATAAAAAGTTTTCGATCCATAGCAAAACTTTAAAGTTAAATGAGTCGCAATAGCCTTAAGGCTTCCCACAAAAGATCAGGGGTTATAATTTGTGAATATTCTACTGATAAAAGCAGGGGCAGAATGAGTCTTTTGGAATAACAACAGAATGGATCTACTCAGCCGAATCTTATGTCAAATCAGTCTCTGAAGTTTATGTACCTGCAAAATCTTCGAAGATGAGTCCTTCTGTCAGTAGTACACAAAATCTCACAAATTGATGAAATAACTCAGGTGATTCGATGAAAATATATAGTTCATTTGGATGCAGATACATATTTCTGTGTAAAACTTCCGTTTCTAGGGTTTTGTGGCAACTTAGCTACACGGTATATGAGCTCAATAAGGTCACATTCCATTTTAAAAGTTCACTGGATTGTGACTTTATCCTCATCAGAAAGATTAACTGATGATAAACGTTATCAACACGCATTTTGTTATCACGAGACAACAGTGCAGTAATAGAGGAACGTTGTCATGTCTGCCTAATCTTATTTTACAGTAAGTTTTGTTTTCATATAGTTTAATAAATGTTTATTGCTTTTGACGATTAATATGAATAGTTGACGAACTCGAAAAGAAATTGAGCTGATGTGTGCATCACTTGGCTTCCTTTTACACCAATTTAAAGTTATTTCCCCATTATTGGCAGTTTTAATGTGATTCAATAGTTAACTCTTTAAATATCACCAACAATGGCCAAATTGAAATCAGATTTTAAAAAGAATCGCCAAATTTGTCGATACTTCTTTTTTGTAAAAGGAAATAAAAATGTCAATGTGTACGGTAATTCTTTCCAGTGTTTTGATAACCTAGAAAGTATATTGTAGCCCAATACGGCCACGGTTAGCCATATTGTGACTCCTGTGTCCTTATTAGGACAACGGAGGATTGGGGGGGGGGAGGGTGGAAATGATTCTGCACTGCAAAGACTGCTGTTCTAATGTGCGCGAACTGGGCCAGGAGTGACCAAAAAATGAAATTTAAGAATTATCAGTGCCCCGAATGTCAAGATTTGCCTCTCTCCTCTTTATTGAAGTAATAATGGATTTTTCGATAATGTTCTTGAGTTTTTAATCAAATTAAGAATGGGACAACTTTATTTCAGTTACTTTGTGCCTTTGTTTTTTCGCCTTTAATCCTGCGTGAGGTAATCTTTGCCCAGAGTTGGCTTTTTGGGGACCCATGTTTCTATTAATACCAATGCCTTTTTCTTATTTAAAACTGCTGAAAAACATAACTGAAACCTAAATGATCACATGGAATCATTATTTTTCTTATTTTTATGAGTCAGCAAATGAAAAACTTGGATCCAATTAATCATAAATAAGCGAGATATTAAAGCACTAACAATAAGATAGACAACTATTTTTAGCCTATCGCACGAAATTTACGGTAACCTTATTTGGTGCATTTACCGTATATGTTAAAGCATTTTTTTTTTTGCGTTTCATTTTGCAATAGTTTGGCGATATTCAACTGTTGATGAAGTAAACTAGCACAAACTTATTACATGAATCAAAAAATTTAAGGATTACTCAAAAGGTACACGATCTGTTAAAACATTTTATGCTACTCCTGAACATCTCCTGGATAATGGACTTATTACATATTCTATATAAATTAGAATCAAAAGCAGATGCGACATATTTTTAAAATACAAACGAAATCAATACGTATTTATAGAAAAAACACCATTGAAAACAAAACTTTAGCACAGTTGCAATGCACAAAAGATATCAAATGGATCAAACATTTACAAGTACACATTCTGAACTATGAGCATGTTTATTCAAGCACAATGCCACATAGAAAACAAAACTGCTTTGCAATTGCAGGATTTTAAGGGTATTAGCGACAAAAATACCCATTTATAAGATGCACCTTTAATGATGATTGTGAAGTATATTTATGCGATAGACACAGTTTTGCAATCATAATAAAAATATTTCAACGTCGGGCAGATTGTATGTTTTGTTCGGAGTACAACGAAATTACTTTAAGTTGCTATCTTTGCAGAACTTACTTTTGAGGAGATAAAGGTCCGAATAAATGTGCAGTGAAAGCTTCGTAATTGTAACTTAATCAAACCTCCGTAACTATCTATTTTCGAAAAGACTTCATTAAGTCTTAATCCAAATGGATTATTTTTGAGTGGTTCTGAAACGTAAGTACGAATATTTTTAACAAAAAATATCACGATCAGGGCAATTAAGAACAGGTTTTAAGTTATGTGGTTGTGCATTGGGGTACTTTTCCGTTAAAGGCCCTCTCGTCGCATTTTTCATTTTTGGTGATTTTAATTTATTTATCGCCATTGTAAACTAAAAATTTCACTGTTGGCGGCATTTAACAACTTCAATTTCCAAAATTTATTCAAGAGTTGAGATGTATTTGTAGATTTCGCCAATCACATTAAGCATTTTTTCTATTGTCACCGAGATGGAAAGTAATCAAGTCGCCAAACCGAGTGACGTACCTGAATAAATGTATACACTGAAGTGACAAAATTCATGGGATAGCAATATGCAAATATACAGATGGCAGTAGCATCGCGTAGAACAGGTATAAATGCGCAGTGCTTTCGCAGAGCTTTCATTTGTGTTCAAGTTGTTCATGTGACGAGATTTTGACGTGATTATGACCGCACGACGGGAATTAACAGATTTTGAACGCGGAATGTTAGTTGGAGCTAGACGCATGGGTCATGCCATTTCGGATATCGTTAGGGAATTCAACATTCCCAGGTCCACTGTGTCAAGAGTGTGCCGAGAGTATCGAATTTCAGGCATAACATCCCACCATGGACAGCGCAGTGATCCGCGTGCACTTAACGACCGAGACCGGCGACGTCTGCGTAGAGTTGTGAATGCTAACAGACAAGCAACACTGCGTCAAATAACCGCAGAAATCAATGTGGGACGTACGAGGGACGTGTCCGGTAGGACTGTGCGGCGAAATTTGTCTTCCTTGGGCTATGCCAGCAGAAGACTGACTCGAGTGCCTTTACTGACAGCACGACATCGCTTTCAGCGACTCTCGTGGTCACGTGAGCATATCGGTTGGTCCCTAGATGAATGGAAAACCGTGGCCTGGTCCGATGAGTCACGATTTCAGTTGCTAAGAGCTGATGGTAGGGTTCGAGTGTGGCGCAGACCCCACGAAGCCATGGACCCAAATTGTCAACAAGGCACTGTTCAAGCTGGTGGTGGCAGCATAATGGTGTGGGCTGTTTTTACATGGCATGGACTTGGTCCTCTGGTGCGACTGAACCAAACAGTGACTGGAAATGCTTATGTTCAGCTACTTGGAGATCACTTGCAGCCATTCATGGACTTCATGTACCCCAACAACAATGGGATTTTTATGGATGACAATGCACCATGTCACCGGTCCACAACTGTTCGCAATTGGTTTGAAGAACATTCTGGACAATTCCAGCGAATGATCTGGCCACCTAGATCGCCCGACATGAATCCCATCGAGCATTTATGGGACATCATCGAGAGGTCTGTTCGTGCCCAAAATCCAGCACCATCAACACTTTCTCAATTATGGACGTCTATAGAGACAGCATGGCTCAATATTCCTGCAGAAGACTTCCAATAACTTGTTGAGTCCATGCCACGTCGAGTTGCTGCACTTCGCCGGGCGAAAGGAGGACCTACACGATATTAAGACGTATCCCATGACTTTTGTCACTTCAGTGTACAAGCTGCATTGTCCGACTTTGTACGGTCTACCTCGAAAGGAAAAGTTATGGCAAGTGACGCTTGCTCAACTATCAAACATGAACAGCAAAGGAAAAAAAAAGCAAAATTTCCAGACATATCGCGGAAAAATAACCAAAAAAGAAAATTTTAAATCCCCCAAATACAAGAAAAGGTTCAAAACAAAAGCAAGAATTTTATTCGTTCACAGTCTTTAAAAAATGGCAACAGATTTTTCTTCTCAACGATTTTGTTCACGTTCATCAAAGCTGAGCTTGTGGCATGCGATAAATTTCCGATTTAATATTGATCTTCCATGAATTAAAAGTGCTTATAACTTTTTTCCTGGTGATTTTACAGCCTTATGTTTTTTTTTTTTTTTTTTTTTGAAATTCGAAGGAAAGGCATCTACAGGGGTATTTTTCTTCGGCTTTCGAATCAGATTGAAAAAAAAAAACATATCGAATAATTATTTCGGGTAGAAAAACCCATTCAATTGTATTTTCGGGTCCTAAAATTAAAATTCGAACGGTTCGGTACTTTGTTGTCGTTTGAAACTCCCCTACGTTTCCCGCGGCTGTCCAAGTACCTCCCTGCCAAATTGGTCGAGATTCGGCGTAAACTGTGGATTTGTGTAAGGAACATGCATGCATACTACATACATATATATTCTCTACTTTATTTATATAATTGTGTGAATTTTTTTAACTCTGGTACTTTCTTCTCATTTAAAATAGTTGCTCCTGTTTTTACGAGTAAGCTAAAATGACTCAAATAATTCATTCTAAAATTATTCTCCTTAGCCATTCTTATTCTGCAAATCCCTGAAAGGTTTAAAATTTAGCAGAGAATTTAACCAAGGTAACTTGATGAATTTGCCTCGTTTGGTTAATTAACTCAAACTGTATAAGAACACAGTTGATTTTTATAATATTCTAGTGGGCATTTAAGGGGTAAAATAGCGACGAAAGAAATACACACTATACTAGTTTAATCTTAAGAGATTTTTATAGATGAAGAGATAAATTTTATTTTGAGTACATATGGCTTCATTAGCGGGATTACTTAAGCTTAGAGGTGAACAAACTGTGTGCAAAGCAATGATTTTAAGATTTCTTGATGTAAGGGCAAAAGAGGATTTCTGTAAATGTCCAAACTAATTATCATAAACCTCCTAATGAACTATCCAGCGGCAAGAAAGCAACAAAAGATATCATCATTACGCAGTCAGCATGCTTCCAACTTTATCTAAATCTGATAGACTTAACGCTAAGCGTATGAAAGGTTTTGGTTACTTAAAGAAACAGTCATTGTTAAATAATGGTTTCAGGGTTAAAAATAATTTTTCCCTTTTAGCAAGCAGGAAACATTTGTATCTTTTGCCTCAGTGAAATTAATCTCTGCCTAAAGAGTTTCGTTCTGATTTTGGTAAACTTTAAAGCGTCTAACTGCAACTTTATAGATGTCAAAATGTAAATAAATAACTGACTTCCGATTGAGGCAGTGAGAAGCAAAGGGATGTAAGTGGAGTTTTTGAAGCTTAAAGTAAAAGGAGTGCAAAAATTAGAATTGTAGGCAGGCTTTCATAATTTATTTTCTCTAAATTATGCTCTACCACCTACCAGAACGCATATGAGCAACCATTACTTTGCTAGAGACCACGCAAAAATTCGGAGAATGCTGATTGGCTACCGTATAAAAAACATCATTCAGCTTGTTTTACATACTCTGGAGCCGTACTCTAGGCCGACGCACCAGCTTAAGTTCAGCCATTTTCGATCGGAGTTTTCATTGTTGCACTGTCAGGGTTACCACAGCAAAATTTCGGATTTCGCCAAATTTGCCGAAAATAATATTTTATTTAATAAACAATTCACGTGTGCCGCTAATAATCGCATTGAACAATCACCAAACGCGAAAACTCGCCTGAAAAGACAACCACTCAAACACGCGCTCCAATCCAAAATGGCTAATCTTAAACTGATGCGTCCCTATATCTTATATAAATAAAACTGAGCGTATGTATCTATGTATGTATGTCGTATGTCTAAGCTTCTTCTTCCGAACGACAGTTAACTGACCATCGAACCAGGTATCGATGGATTCGTAATCTTCCCGTCTTCATATGTTTTGCTATTTAACATATTCCTCCGATAATAATTAGCGGAGATATCAAATAAAAATTTTTAATTATGATGCTTGGATTTCGACATAAAATCCCTAATTTTCGAAGGCTTTCTTTCATAAATAAAAGTAGGATCTGTTGTTTAAAATTTTAAATACGTTATCCTTCATCTCTCTCTCTCTCTCTCTCTCTCTCTCTATATATATATATATATATATATATATATATATATATATATATATATATATATATATATATATATATATATATATATATATATATATATATATATATATATATATATATATATATATATATATATATATATATATATATATATATATATATATATATTACGGTAAATGTGATAAATCCAGCGATTTCGTACAATCTCTGGTGATTGTTCACAATCCCCACTAAAATTGGTAAATGTGATAAATTATTGAATATTTAGCCATATTTATCACATTTACCGGTTAATTTATACAATCTCCGACTCGTAATGGGGAATGTACTAAAAGTTGATACGTCGGCAACTTTTTTTTTTTCAATTTGCTCAGCTACTTGGCTTTTTCTTATGACGTATGGTATCTCTACATGACGAGGGCTTTTTGTCGGATGCACTTGTCTGCGTCTGCGCGTTGAATGACCATGTTAGAATTTTAATTTCAATTCAATACTTTAACCCTTTACTAATCCAGACCCTATTAAACTGGATTTTGATTAATCCGGATAGTCATTTAAATGTACGCTATAAATAAAACGCAATTTAGCGTAATAATGAATCTTTGTGGGCCATATTTTGTTTTATTTTTATTATTTACTATGAATTTTTAAAATTTTCTCTTCTGTTTTGTTTTATTCTCTTGAATTCAAAGCACAATTTTTACTGTGTACAATAGTTCGTTTATGTTTCTTGACTCAATTTCTCTGTTATTTTGTTTAAGCCGTACTTTCATTAATTCGCACAACCTGGCTCCCCTATTTGTACAGATTAATGAGGTTCTACTGTATTTCTGATGTGCTGGCAAAACCATTTTTCGGGATGTTTGCTTTCTACCTTTTATAGGGTTTCTAATAATGGCCGATATGCTTCAGCGATTCAATTTCAAGTTTTAGTAACTGTCATGTACTGAAAAAAAAGTACACAGGTCTTTGTTGACGAAAGAAAACTATGGCGATTCGTTAATATATGTGAATGTTAGTAAAAACAAAATTAGTAAAAAAAATAGTGGAAAAAATTCCGAGGGGTATGGTAGACTAAAAAGATGACGTAATGACAGTTTTGTCAATGTTTAAAGACTAATCTATCCCGAAACAAGACAGCTACAATGTTAAATTTTACGTGCATTTTGAAGAAATGTTTACCGCAATTCACAAAGCACATTTATCTGTCGGCCACGGTGGCAAAAACATAATATTAAACGAGCCCTTAAGAAGGTGTACATAAGTAATATTACCAAAGCAGTTCATATTTTTCAATATAGGTTACAATATATATTGTACGCAAGAAAATGTGTTTCATGAAATATCTAATGAAAATAAAGTAAAAGAGTTACTTTTATTCATGTATTTAGTTCGAAACATTACTGTTTGTTTTAACAGCCATCACGACGTCTTTCTAATTAACTACACATTTTCAGAAAAGTTGAAAAATATTCCCTTCTTTGGAATTAAGGCCTTATTTGAAAACTTTATCCGAATTTATTATATTCCCCATTACGAATCTGCAATTGTAGAGAAAAAAAAACCCCAGTAAATTTGAACACTTTTTGTTTAATGGTGATGTCTTCCGGGGCAGCAATTTGTAGTACACCCCCACCCCCCGCCTGAACGCTCAAAAAAAAAGTTTATGTAAACATGAAGTTCATACAATTGTCAGAAATAAATTAAAATTTTTGTGGTTAATGGAAAATTTACTTTAAAAGACAAGTAAATTTATGAACGAATTTTATTAAATTGCCCCACGCAATACTGTAATCAATTTTCTTTAAAATTCGATAAGTTAAGCAATATAAGTTTTTTTTTGGGAAATTTATCAGAATTGCAATATTTGTATTTTTTTTTTATAAACTGACTATTTTGAGTTTCACCTCCCCCCCCCAGAAATGTGTAATCTGGAGTGGACCGCTTCCTCCTTCCCCTCCCGTAGTGACGCTTCCGATTACATTATTTATGATGTATCATCTAATTTGTTTGTTCTAAGATATTTAATTAAAGTAAAGCAAAACCAGTTTTATTAATTTTTGATTTAAAGATTTTTGTAAGCTTTGATAGATATCAAACCTTGTTTTAATTGTAAAAGTAATTTTTAGTGTTGACAATATTTTTTTGGAATTAGAACCCTCGTTACTCTACAGAAATATTCAAATTTATTACATTCCCCATCACGTGTCGGGGATTGTATAAATAAACCGGTAAATGTGATAAATATTAAATAATTGATCACATTTACCAATATATATATATATATATATATATATAATGCGTTTTTCCGTATTTACAAACCGCTTAAAAGCATGATTTCGAAACTTTTTGTTCTATTATGTTCATTGTCGTTCAAAAATGCCCCGCGAGCAAAAACGTCTTGACTGGTTTTTGCACACAAAGCATCCACCCTTGCTCTTTTTAATAAAGATTTCATCTAGCCTTCGGCGTGTTTAAGGAAAAAAAAAGGTGATTTTTTAAGCTTTCTTTTCAGAAAACTAAGCTTGCTATGTTCAAAAGGACAAAGAAGTTAAGTTATATTATCTTATTGAATTGGCTTATCTTAAAATATTTTTTTATATAAATTTCTAATTCGAATGTGACTGAAAAAAGTTTTTTTTTTTTTTCGTTTTTCTCTTCGGCGAGATCATTTGTTACTTTTCCGACCCTGGAATCCCGGAAACAGTTTCTAAGAACTTAATTTTTCAATTCTGCTTTGTTATGTATAATGCACGTGATTCAAAGGAATGGAGCACATTTTTGTACTTCGTACAATGAATTAGTAAGTAAATAATAACAAATGAAATTTATGGTGAAACTTGATTGAAAAACTACGATTAAAGCAGTTATTAAAATAGTATGCATATTTTTAAAAACATGCTTTAAGAAAGATCATATTCAAAAATAAGAAAAAAATATAAAGAAAATTCTAGACTTGAGATAGCTTATTTGAGAAATAGTTATAGTTTAACATATTAACAGAGATGCAGACGCTACTTAAAGAAAATGTACTATCATTAAATTGTTTGAACAGAAATCTGCTTTTATATATACACCTTAAACAAAACTAATGCTTACTCAAAACCTTTTTAAAAATGGGCAGAGTTATTTAAAATCATATGTCATGATTCGTTGATAATCTTTAAAAAATAGCTTTGCTTCCAAATTCGCAAGTTCAGAGGGAAATGTTAATGATTCTCATTTTCCTCATTAGAAATGTACGCGAGCTTCTGTTTTAGTAAATATACTCATTTAATGGTCTGTCTTCACATTTAAATACAATCGTAACGATGGCAAACGAGGTTTTCTTGTTATAAAGTCCGAATTGAAAAGCAGAGAAAGTTTTTCTTGATGATAATGGGAGTGATTTGAACAGAACGATTTTTTTAGAACTGAAACGCTGCTCATGACTATTTTATGACCATGAAACTATTTTATTTTGTAGGAATTTTTAGATAGAGTTAGAAATGTAGTTAAGAATACTTTATCTCTCAAACTTTAAACTGTCTTAAAGTCACATTTGTTACAACTATTAATCCAAAAATTGATTACAAATTTTTCTAACAGCAAGGAATATTTTTACTGCAAACTATGATGTATTTTATAAGTTGTTGTGTTAAACGTAATCAATAAACATTTTATATTTTGGATATCTAAAGAATTTCATGCATGGTAACATTTAGTTTTGAAATAAAACAATGCTCAACTGAAATTGTTTTGTTTTTTAGAAAATTCAGAAATAGTTTTGCTTTAATGCAGTAAGAAAAACTTTTTTTTTAATTTCTATTTATTTATTGTCCAAAAGTAAGATTGATGCGTTTTTTTAATCCAAAGATTTGTAAAAAATGTTAACATTTTGATTTTTTTTTAAAGTAAAGAACTATTTTACTACATTATCAGTTCTTTTACCTCTCAACAATATTTATAAAGTTTGCATTGGTTTGCGTATTAAAGATTGTTTTCTACAAATTGCCTTAATCTTTAAATTACAGAAACATTTTGCTATTGCCTACAGAAGTATCTCAAATCAACATTTCTCAGAGTTTTCAACGTCGTTATCGGTTTGATTCCAAGGAAAAAAAGTATCCTATTTCTTAGCTGGTTCCCAAAAATGTGAAATGCTCTAGCAGTCATTCAAAATTGTGCTAAGCATTACACTGACTGCTTTAGTAATGCTCCATATTAAATTTACATCGGCTTTAAACTTTGAAAACATGTGGACTTTAAAATTGAAATTTTACAGTTAATGTGGTTATAAAATAACAGCGGCGATCAAAGTTGCGGATACATTTGTTCTCACCGAAACATACTTCGCATGCTTATAGAAAATCTGTAGTCTAGCTCAATGCAAACATTTATTTCCATTTGAAAATTTAATATTGAACACAATGCAAAACAAAAAATTCAAATATTTTCAGTACAAAAAACAAAGAGCTACTAGTATATACGTCGCTCTACAAACGCAGTTATGGAGTGGTCTCTAATGTCTAGGCCAATCACTGTTCTTGTTTAAATCAAATTTCAGGAAACTGCCAGCAGAATCTGACAATTTTCTTTGGAATAAGTCACTTTTTTGTTCTATTTAACCACAAGGGACTTTCTTATGCAATTAAATTGCAATTATTTTCACTCAAATGTATCTGCATTGTAGATATTTGAACTTTGTTGGCTTTGAATTTAATATTGAATTCTCTTTAAAATGATAACGTATGCGAGTTTGCATTTGTGAAACGTAGCATTAGAATACAAAGTTAAAACAAAGTGTCCACAACTTTTGCCACCACTGTAAAGATATATCTAACCATAGTTCAAAAACTAACACTGAGTACTGAAAATTCTTCAATATTTTGTGTATTTTAGCCATTTGCTGGTTACATTTGAGAATTAAGTTACACATCATAAAACCTTTTGGGAAGACTCCTGATACATTGGATTCTTAATGTCCTACGTTCAGCAAAGATCATCTTGCCCTTCTGGGAGCAAATACTCACCATTAGATTTCAACAACGTGAGACTTAAAGATGCTAGAAACAGTAAACCATTAAATAGTGTCCCGAAATGAGTGCCATTAAGCATATCAAAGTTCAAAGGCTTCCAAAATATGTATCCAATGTACCATATAGGGCATTAATCTTAAATTGCATTTCAGTTTGAATATTCTCTAAAACTAGTAGAGGTGCTTTCTATGTTTGAATGGTCGAATGAATCATATTTTTCGGTAAATACTTTCTGGTGTAAGCTATGTTGTTCAGTATATGTTTCATTTTGAAAACATAAATTTTTTCTTTAAATTGTTCTTCTTTAAAAAAATATCTATTTATTATATACCTATGTGTAATGCTAATGCTGCCGTGGGGGTAAAGGGCAGTAGCTGCTTTTTTTTTTCTTTTTTTCATTTTTGTCATTTATTGTACGTTAGTTTTATTGTTCAAGCTTGACTATTATAATATTTCCCTATTGTTAGTATTGAACCCAAACGCCTTTCTTTAAGTATCTCAAAAACTGCGATACTGCTGTTTTCCTGCCTACGGCAGAATGCCCCAGCATAGTTTTATTAAAATCAAACCTTGATATTTGAATACCATATAAAATAACTATTCTTCTATTCTTCAAGACGTTTTGAAGCGTTCTCTCATAGAGGAGGATAAGGGAATGGATACTACTGTAACACACCATTTATTGATTCTCTATTCTTGAACGCTATTCTCGATAGTTGGCACCACAAATACATTAACGCATGACGCACTTGTACTCTGAAGCAATTTCGTCATCCATTCACGACGAGAACCAGTATGAGAACACAAATGTAAGTTCGTTGAGGTTGGCTTTTAAGAGAATATTACATTTCATCTCTTAGTCTGTCAGATTGCCCTGACTTTCCTCTTGTGCACGCGTTTCAGATCTCGTAGCAATATCTAGAGCATGATCATGGGACTTCAAGGAAGTGCTGTTGAAGTCAAGAGTTACGTTCTTATAAAATCCGGACATTTATACTGGTATCAAAAGGACAGTCATGCTACAAAAGTTTGTCTCTTCTGCTGTATATCAAACTAAAAACCTATTTTTGTGATAATTAAGCCCTTAACAACATGAAAATTGTTTTTAAAGTGGGGTAACTCCTGACCACTACATTTCTGGGGTAAAAAAATATCACCTAATTTGTTATTTAAAAAGTAAAATTTCAATGACTGATGACTTCATGGATGGTTCTATGCTGGAATGATCAGATGGTGCTGAAGCTGGTGTTAATAGTGAGCTCTTTAGTTTTTTCCCAATGGAACCTGCTACTACTGCCTTTGATGGTAAAGTTGAAGGATTTGCTGTGACTATACAACAACTGTCGAATCGTAGTCACTGTTTTACAAGAGCAGTTATGCTGTCAAATTTTAAGGGTACGCTGCAGGCCTTTCCGAATGGCCAAAACAGTTCCCAAAGCATTTTAGAGTGTTGTCCTTTACTTAAGGAGCTGCACACAGAATTTTTTTCCAATGGATTCCTGCCCACTGCAAAATTGTGGGCAATGAAGAAGCTGATACACTTGCTAAGGAAGGAGCTTTGGTAGAACAACGTAGGAATCCTCCGCTTTCCTGCCATGCGACAAAATTATTTGTTAAATTGACCTTCAGGGAAATTCTCACACAAGATATGAAGCAACGTGCTCTTCACAAGAAATGAAGGACCGTCGGTGGGTGAGTGGGTGGGCGAGAGTGGGGGGTGGGGGTGACAGAACGATTTTGCAACATGTTCTTGACAAGATATTTTTTACTCGGGGGGGGGGGGACAACAACGATTTCCATTTATCCAAGGATGGCAGAGGATCTGTTTAGAGGTCTCCCTGGACATGACTGCTTGCGAGACCATCTCTATGGAATCAGAGTGGTGGATTCCCCAAATTGTTCTTTGTGTGACGCTAAACAACCAATGACTTTTGACAGTTTAGAAAGTTGTAATTTGCTGCCTCAATATGAGGGCACTTTAAAATTTTGCAGAAGATATAATGAACTAATCGCTTAGGCACTAATGTTCGGCATTAGTAAAATAAATACTTAAAATATTGCTTATAATCTTCAGTATAACTGCATTTATTCAGCCATAATATGCTGTTTAATTTATTAAGTTAAGCGTTTTTAAACTGCTTGTCGATATTCCTTTATTCAAAGATGAGTTACCAAATATGCATATATCTACCCGGATCCTTCTTCTTCTCTTCTGTCACTTTTTTTTAATAGTTTATCTAAAAAAAAATATGGCAGGCTTTCGATTCGTATTTCCGCATTTATTGTAAATATCTTATCTAATTAAAAACTGATCGTATGTACGTACCTATGTATCTATGTATTCATTTATGTCTGAGTTACTTCTCCCGAACGCCAGTAAAATGACTATCGAACCATGTATCGATAAATTCGTATTTTTCCCGTAGTTAAGTTTGGCTATTTACCATAATCCTCCGATAATAATTAGCGGAGATACCAAATAAAAACTCTTAATTATGACACTTAGATTTCGACATAGAATCCCTATTTTTGAAGGCTTTCCTAAATTCAAATTATTATTCAGTGCTTCATCTCAACTTTCCGCAACAATGCTTTAAAAAAATTGTAGCGTGAAGAAAAATCATTGAGAAGAAGGACGTGTTACCATTTTTTCCCTCGAATATGAAGAAATAAAATTCTGGTTTTTGTTTTGAGACTTTTCCTGTAATCCCGTAATCCTGTAATGGGGAAGTGAAAAAAATTATTAAATAAAATAAAACGTTTACAAAAGTAACTTTTGTAACTTGAAGAAACATTTATCCAAAAAAATTAATTTATTTATGTTTAAATACAGTAATGACAGAATGTGTGCTTATCATATGCTTTAAATCCTCTGAAAAGCAATATTAGCATGTGACCGTATGTTTTTTATATTTTTAAAACTATTTAACTAAACCAGGGGCTCTCAAACTTTTTCTACTCGCGGCGCCCTTTAAAGAGTTAGAATTTTTTTACGACACCCTAGTCCATGTCCATTTTTTGAGGTAAGTTCGTAAGGTTGCCAAATAAGGCTACCCTAAGGTTCAAAACATATCAATCTTGCTTTTGAATGTTCAACAGATCACCCATAAAAACTAAGAAAAAACGTAATCCAAGTGAAAATTTAAATTTCAATTTGGTTTCTAAGCGGAATTAACAAAGAAAAGCCTTATTAAGAACATGTGCTCGAAAAAAGAAAATTCTGGGTAAAGAGTACTTCACGCAGAGTCGAAGCCAAAAGCACCCCTAAGTAGTATCAAAATATGAAACTGATTGAAATAATCTTGATTATTAATATGTACAAACCAAATTTGATAACTTGGCATAGTTTTAATGGTCTAAACGACCACATTTGACGATCTCACCAAACATAGGGGAGGACGGCCCAAAGCGGGTAGGTTTTCGAAGAATGCTCGAAAATTGTAGTTTTCGGATTTGTATCGCAGCAATTAGGGTTTTATTTTCTAGCAGGGTTCTCTTGAACTTCAAAATAAAAGTGACTTTTGTATTATTTCAAACCCAATACTTATTTATTATCAAACATTACAAACTCTTGAAAAACCCGCTTTGCCCTACAAGGGGGCCCAAAGCGGGTAAGCTTAACTAATTGTGCTTTGGTGCATTTGCCAATCAAATATGAAGTTATAAATGATTAAATTAGTTGACTAGCTTCCTGCCATTACAAAAAAATATATATATAAAGTTATACTTATCCAATTTAAAGTCAATACATTTGTTTATAAAACATAAAGAAATAACTGATTAAATTAACAAACTAATTAATTGCCATCATAAAAAATATTTTTTTAAAGCTATAATGATCCAATTGAAATAGAAAATCTAAGTCAGCACATGTGTCAAGAAATTATAAATAAATATATGTGTTTGCGCATGCGCGAGCTTGCCACTCGGCCGTAGTCAGTCAGTTGATGAACGGACGCCTCAGAAAGAAGGCATTTAATTCTGACGTGGGCATTGATATGTTTTTCTGTGAAGCCCACATTCCATTACCATTTAAATGTAAATTAGTGTACATAATTTTGTGTTGTGATGGTTATTAAAGCTCATTAGGAAAAATCTATTGAGTCAAAGTTCATCAACCAAATATTACAGTCCACTAAAATATAATCGGCATCAAAGTGGTCCGTCGAGCCGGAGCCTTGCTTGCCCTCAAAATGGATATAATAACGCTCAATAGAAAACGAGGCGTTTTGAAAACCAAGGTTGGTAAACTTTCTGAATTTATTCAGAGCTTTGTGACATCAGAAGAGAAAACTGATGACTTAGTAATTCTTGGAGCTAAACTGGAAGCCATTAACTCGGCAAAGGCTGTCATCAATGAATTGATTGACGGATATTGTGGTCTATCTGGATCCGTGGATTTAAAAGACAACCTGACCTTAGCGGAAGGCATCGCCGAAGAATTAGAAGAATTGGAGGTAAAATTTAAAATTTTACTTTCTAAATCAAATAGTAATGAAATAAAAAATGAAAATATTAAAGCGAATGTAAAGATTCCCGATCTTACCTTGCCAACATTCAATGGCAAATATGAAGATTACCAAAACTTTAAAATTCAATTCACTACCATTATTGGTGAAAATAGCTGCATAAATGACTCTCAAAAATTATGTTATTTGAGAGCATCATTAAAAGGAGATGCTAAACTCATTGGAAGTCCTCAAGATACTTTCGATTCGCTTTTTTAAGCGCTTGATAATCGATATGAGAATAAACGTGCTATCGTTGATGCTCATATAATTAGCCTTATTAATTTTGAAAAAGTACATGAAAACTCCTACCAATTAAGATTACTTGTTGATAATATTAAGCGACATCTTTGCTCACTGCAAAATCTGGGGTTTGAAAGAAATAATTTGTCCGATTCATTTTTGTTAAATGTGTTAAATCACAAGTTGGATCGCGAATCTAAGAAAATATTTGAAATGTCTGTAAAAAATCTACAGAAATTCCTACTCTTGATAAATTTCTAGAATTTTTGGAAGAAAGAGCTAGGATTTTAGACGGATTAAAAAATTATTCTTCAACTGTTCCCAGCAAATCGAAGTCACTTTTAACAAATGAAAGTTATAAGAAAAAAGGTTGTATTGTGTGTAAAAATGATCATTCTATACTTAAATGTAATAAATTTCTGAAGTTAACTCTTGAACAAAGATTAAAATTTGTTCGTACGAATAAGCTTTGTGAGTTATGTTTGTCTCAAGGTCACAAAATTTTTTCTTGCAAATCATCTTTCAAATGTAAATGCGGTCAGAAGCATTCTAAATTTATTTGTTTTAACCAAGCGAATTACATTAAGGCGCCACTTGATAGCTTCACTGGAGACGGTGACGTAACAGAAGTTGCTAATGATCCGCTTCATTCCCTCCCATCATCATCTTCCACAGTATTGAGTAATGTCTTAAATCAAAGGAAAAAATGCATTATTTTGTCTACAGCTCAGATTTATGTGCATTCCGGAGACGGGAAAAGAAGGGTTGTTATAAGATGTATTCTCGACTTTGCATCGAATATTTGCGTATTATCCAAACAAATCAGTGAAATCTTGGGGATAAAGAAGCAGAAAATAAAAATGAATGTTTCAGGGTTAAACGAAATTAATCAAAATATGAATTGGAAATTGAATACGATTATTTCGAACGAAGATCGTAGTTATGAAGAATCTATTGATTTTTTAATTTCTGATAAAATTACTGGGTCAACACCTGCCGTAGAGTTAGATGTTTCTAAAATTAAAATTCCAGACTTTATTGAGTTGGCTGATCCTTTATTTTATAAATCGAGTGAAATTCATGCGTTGATCAGCGCAGATATATTTTTTAAGATTTTGAAAGGTAACATCTACAAAATAAATGATGAACTCATGTTACAGGAATCAGAATTCGGTTGGATAGCTGGCGGGAAATTAAAACAGATGCCAAGTTTTAGTGAAAACGTTTGTTTTCTCACTAGAGATGAATCCTTGCAGGACACATTGAAGCTTTTCTGTGAATTAGAAGGATTGGGCATTAAAGATGATCCTGGATATTTTGAGAAGGACCAAGCACAAGAAAAATTTGATGCAACCGTCAAATTTACTGGGCATAGGTACGAAGTACAATTGCCTTGGAAAAGAGATTTTCGCGAACTAAGTGACAATCTAGAGGTTGCGAAACGGCGTTTCTCAACAATTCAAAGAAAATTTCAAATTTATCCTGAATTTTATCGTCAATATGCGGAAATTATTAAAGATTATTTAGAACAAGGAATTGTTGAGGAAGTTGAAATACAAGCGTCCAAGAAGATAGACCAAAATTCTACTTGCCTCACCAGGCGGTTTGTAAACAAGAAAAACTTACCACAAAGATGAGGATAGTATTTGATGCCAGCTCGCATGACAAAGATCAATTATCTCTAAATGACTGTTTGTGGTCTGGACCTAATTTAAATCCAAATCTTTTTGAAGTTTTGATTAATTTTAGATTCAACAAAATTGTCCTTGCATCGGATATAGAAAAGGCGTTTTTTCAAATTTCATTAGCGGAAAAAGACAGAGATGCGGTTCGATTTTTATTTTGTGATATAGATTGCAAAAATGTTATGAATATTAAGATTTACCGTTTTTTCGCGAGTTTTCTTTGGATGCTCGGCGAGCCCATTTCTCTTATCTGCTACAGTTAGACATCACATAAAGCAATTTGCTGAAGAAAATCCCTCTCTTGTGGAGCAACTTGATAAATATATTTACGTTGATGATTTTATTTCTGGAGAAAATGACTTGCAAAAAGCTCTTGAACTGTCAGAAAATGCTAGAAGTTTGATGCAAAAGGCCGGAATGTCCTTAAGAAAATGGATCACGAACGATGAAGATCTAATGAAAATTTGGAAGGAAAACGGTGTGGACACTCAAGATAACCACGCTACTGTAGACTTGGGATCAAATACCACGAAGGTTTCGGGAATTGCGTGGGATCCAAAAGAAGATTGTTTTTCCATGCAAATTAAAAGTTTAGTGGAATTTTTGTCTTTTGCTAAAAACACCAAACGAGTTGTATTACAATCATTAGGAAAGATCTTTGACCCGCTTGGATTATTGTAACCTTACACTATAAGAGTAAAATGTCTTATTCAAGAGTTATGGAATAGGAAACTGTCATGAGATGAAACCTTACCTCCAGATATCGTCAATAAATGGCAGAACTGGTGTTCGGAACTCCCTATACTTGAAAAATTGAAAATTTCGTGATTTGTTCTAAATTCTGCTGTTAAAGGAATTAGTGACATTGAATTACACATATTTTGCGATGCTAGTAAAAAGGCCATGGTGCTTCCGTTTACGTTAAAGTAAAAGAAGAAGATAAAGTGTCTGTGAACCTCGTCACATCAAAGAGCAGGGTAGCTCCTTTGAAGAGTGTTATGGTAAAAGTGGGAGAGACGCTATACTTTTTGTAGAAATTCGGAAAAAAATATAAAAAATCATTATAAACAACCATTTATTTTTTATTCGAAAGACACACTAATATTAAGCATTACAATTGCAATTAAGTAGTTTTAGAATGAATTTAAAAAGAAATTAACAATAAAAATTACAAGTACACAGCTGGCCATCTCTCCCACAACGTGTGGGAGGGATGCCCTATGGTGTGGGAGAGATGCCTTATATAGAATCATTACATTTTTTTTTACTTTTTTGCGAAGCAATTCCCTACCGCAATTATTGCAATTTGGAGAATACATAGTACATGACTCATGTAGCCACTTTTGGCACAAAACACATTTAATCCAGTCAGTCTTTTTTTTTGTTAAATAATAATTTTCCCAGCATTCTACGCACTCATTTGTGTCATCTATAATTGGGGTAGATGCTGAGACAGAAGATGAAGATTTTAATTCTGAACTAGTTAATTTGCCTAGTTTTTGCTAACTAGTTTTTTAGCTGCTCCTTTAATTAAATTGACATTAGACGTTTTCTAACTAATGTTATCAGGAGAAGTCAAAATACAAGCAACTTGTTTTCGTTTTACAGTCGAACTGGGTAGTTTTGGAATGGGATGAGACTCTTCAAGAAATTTTGTTGGTGTTTCTTTATTAGTCGATGTTAATCTGGATATTGATGGTTTTTGTGGATACAGATCTGACTGCACAACTGCACTTGCAAGAGGAATTGCTGGAGGAGCTAATTGAATTAAATCAGATACGGCGTAAAAATGATCTGGGATTGCACTGGGATTAAGTGGAAATATTCCACAGGCTTTGAAACCTGATGTCACAATTCCTACCGTTGCAGCTTTTCCCCATGCTTGCCCTATTAATGACCCAACCTGTAGTCTTGTTAAAGTTCTATTTTTGTTTCTCACCATCCATGCATTTGCTTCCTGACAATAAAAAGTTTTCAGAGGTTTGAAAAAACTACGATCCAGAGGTTGAAGGGCTTGTGTTGTGTGACTTGGTAAGCATAAAATTATCACATCATTTTCATTGGCAATATCTAACAAATCTATTGAATTGGAATGAGAGGTATGACCATCTAATATCAAAATTGTTTTACCTGTCTTTGGTTTTTTGGGTAGAAAATGTTCCTTAAACCAACGCAAAAATAATACAGCATTAATGTAAGATGACTTTTTGTTCATATAGACAACGGACCCATTTGGCAAGCCATCAGAAAATTCAGCCTTTTTATTGACTCCTTTCATTATTAAAACTGGAGGTAGAAAACGACCTTCAGCACTGCAACATGCAACCAGAGAAACCGTTTCTCCTTTTTCTCGAGGTGTGATCACGTGAACGTCCTTAGCACCTTTGGCTGTTAATATTTTTCCAGGTTTATTTATAAGTTGGATCCCAGTTTCATCAACATTAAATATATTTTCAGGTCTGTTAATCAAATCATGCTTTACCATTTCTTCTTCAAGTAGTTTAAAAAATGCACCTACTTCTTCTCTGTTCATTCCCTGGGCTCTTGCAACAGATAGACCTTCTGCTTGACGAACAGAGACATCTTTGTTTCTTTCTAGAAAAGATGTGAGCCAAAGCTGGCCAGCCTTCTCTTTTTCTTTCGAAAATTTATGCTGAATTCCAAGCTTCTCAGCAAATTGACAGGCAAGAGACCGAATAGTCGATCTATCAAGTGGAAAACCAGCGTTAGCTAGTCGTTTGACATAAGAAGCCAATCGCTTTTCGTTCTCTGTCCCAAGTGATGCTGGAACAATTGATATAATTAGTTACTGTATCATAACCTATAAAAAAAACATTCCGTACTTAAGGGCTCTAAGGACCTTTAACTTTAAAAAAAAAAATTCTGGAAAAAATATATGTTCTTCCTAATTTAATTATGAACAAAAAACTTTACGAGTTATCGTAAAAAACGTAAAGTATTCCCAATGAGTTTGATGTTAACAGTATCTGCTTAGACCTCTTTTTCTCAGAAGTCTGTTTATCGTTTTGCGTGCATGATATCTCAAAAAGTTTTTCATATATTCATACAACTTTTTTTTTGTATATTTATTTAGGCTATTTCTATAGCCTGAACCACAACTTTACTAAAAACTCAACTAAATTTTTTTAATAAATATTTTCTCCCTCCTTTAAATTTTGTGACAGAAAAAAAAATTGTTTTTAAAAAATGTAAATTGAGTTTCATAAGTTAAGGAAGGTATACGATTTATAACATAATTTTATAAAAATATACTTACAAGCTTTTGAATAATGGGCATTAGTTGCGTCCCGTTAAGTTTTTAACAGTTCTTAGACCCCTTAAATTAACAACAAATGTTTAATAAATACCTTGAGGACCTAGTCCAGCCTTTTTAGTATCACCAGTCTTGAGGCGCCTACTCAAGGTGCGAATCGGTATTCCAAAAAGTCTAAAAGCTTCGTTTTTCGATATTTCACCATTTTTTACTTTTGCCATGGCCAGAATTAAATTTTCCTCAGTCCACTGCCTCTGGCTACTGTATGATTCCTTACATATTTTCTCGGCATTCTACCGCCAGTAAAAATATTCCAGTGTAATGCTAAGAGAGCACTTAAAACATAATCACATTCACTAAACTGAAGCTGCGTGCGACTCCGTCAACTGCCCCGCTAAGAATGTTACCACTTTCGTATTACAGTACGGGAAGCCAAAAAAACAGTAAAGATGGAAGACTCTAGAAGCTTCCCTCTGCAACAAATCCGCTTGATATTACAAATGCAAAAATTAAACTGAGAGTTACATAATATAAACGGAAGCGATTTTTAGCATATCCAACAGTCAAACTTTTTCACAGTGGATTAAGTCAGTGTCTAGTGACGCTCTGCGTTGAAAATATCACTTTAGAGAAAATGCGAAGATAAAAAAACAAAACAAAGAAAGCTTGGAGTTTACTGTCTATTTTTTTTTTTGCCGAAAGCTCCGACGAATTTGCGCATGCGTCAGGTCCGCTCTGAGTTTATCAAAATAGGGATGGAAACCCGGAAGTAAAAAAATGCAAAATAACAGTTCATCAGTTCTTCCTATTAAAAGTAGCGTCAAAAAAGACAGACATAACAAGGGTGTGCAGAAAGAACCCATCTTCAACCTGCCACTCCTTTTTGAAATGGACTCTTTCCCGAGTGCTAGTCTTCGCTTTCGAGAACAGACAGTATAATTCTATTCTCTCTTTAATGTTTATACTTCAGATGGCATCTCTCCTCATTGTGTGGGAGAGATGCCATGTAGATATAAAGTATGAAGGTATTCAGCTGCATGGCAAAATCTAATAAAAATAAGTAAATAACAAACAAAATAATACAATAAAACCAAATCTTACCTTACGGCGTCATTTTTTCATTTAACACCCATCGAAACTGCAGCGACTCAAAATTTTCGTCCAAAAATTCACGCGATGAAATAATCTTTTCATCATACGCACGTCCCACTCGAACGCAGTCGAACAAAAACTGACACGCTGCGAATTGAGCGTCTATGGGCAGTTAAAAACTTTGAGAAATATATCTATTTATTTCTCAATCACTGAATTATAGAAGGTATGGCGTCTCTCCTCATATGGCGTCTCTCCCACTTTTGCCCCACAATGCCAAGGCTTGAGCTGTTAGGAGCCTTGATAGCAGCTCGTTTAGGTTCAAAAGTTCTAGAAATCATTGACCAAAAAAGGAACTGTACTGTGTTTTACTGGACAGACTCTCAAATTGTCTTGGATTGGATCAAAAATCCCTCCAAAAAGTGGAAGCAGTTCGTGGCAAATCGTATTCAGGAGATCTCAAGACTAACTGATCCCACCACCTGGCACCATTGCGCAGGCACAGATTATTCAAGTGATCTTCTGACAAGAAGTCTTAGTGCAGAACTGCTCCTTTCCAGTGAAAAATGGTGGAATGGGCCATCATTTTTACATTCAAACATTCCTCATGAAGTTGAGTCTGAGTGTCTTGAGCCAAAAGAAGAGGACTACCTAAATGAACTTAAAGCTAAGAACTCTAAAGAAAATGTAGCACTAATTTTAAAGGACAGCAAACCATTTTTTGAAAATCTCCTAAATCGCAGTAACAAATTTTTAAGTTTAATTAGAATTTGTAGTTTTATTTTTAGGTTTGTGCACAATACCAGACACCCCCAAAGCAAAAAAGTAGGTCCCCTTTCACGCAATGAGCAGGCAGATGCTGAAACGTACCTCGTCAGGGAGCTGCAAAAAGAAGAATTTCCTAGGGAAATTGCGGCATTAAAATCCGGAGATGGTATTTCCAGCAAAAGTAAGATTTTTAACTTGTCTCCATTTTTAGACGATGAAGCCATCATTAGGGTAAGAGGAAGGCTGGAAAACTCTCGGCTATCTTACTTAAGTAAGCATCCTCAACTACTGCCTTCAAAGGGTAAATTGCCTGAAATGATAATCAGATATTATCATGAAAGATATTTTCATCTTTTAGCTCAGCATTTGCTTTTCCAAGTAAGACAAAAACATTGGCCAGTTCATGGAAGAAATTTGTGCAGAAAAATCGTGCACCACTGCATTGTTTGTTTTAGAGCCAATCCTAAAATATGTGAGCAAAAAATGGGCAATTTGCCCAGTCAGAGAGTGACTCCTGATAAAGTATTTAATTCATCCGGACTTGATCTGTGTGGTCCCTTTTTAATTAAAAATAAGTATCAGAGGAAGGGTCCTGAAATTAAGGTTTATGTTTGCCTATTCATCTGTATGGTAACAAAAGCTATACATCTTGAAATAATTAGTGACTTAACCTCACAAGCTCTGATAGCTACACTAAAAAGATTTATTTCAAGAAGGGGTAAATGTTAGGGCTCGACCGATGGCATTTTTTGGCCGATGGGCCGATGCCGATTGTTGGCCGATTGTTCAAGGACGGCCGATGGCCGATGGCCGATAGTTTTCCTCCAAATGGCCGATTGCCGATGGCCGATGGCCGATGCCGTTGGCCGATGGCAAAAAAAAAAAAAAAAATCAAACAGAAATAAATTGATAAAATTATCAGGGATTTAAAGGATCTTTGATTCATTTCACTTTATTTCCTTTCTACGAATAAGGAATTGCAATCACAAAAAAAAAAAAAAAAATCAGATTTTGGCCTAAATTTCTGTTTTACGATCACCCAATTTAATCTTCACAAGATTTTTCGGCACATCTGTATATGCATATGTACTTAAGAACATATAGATGACCGAAATATCCATTTTGAATGTCTCCTCAGTTAATTATCGCAAATTCTCTTGTGATCTCTTCATGTGCGTAAACTTGTGTCACTCAAAAACGTTATGAAATAGTAAGTTGAAAACTCATACGTACGTAGTATGATCTAAAAGTTCGAGGACAAGTTGTATAAAACCTTACCCTGAATAGTTCACATTACCGAAGCACATCTATCTACAAAATAGTCGCCTCGAACGACTATGCACTTCTGCCAACGTTCGTATAGCTTTTAGAAGCACTCCTGAAAGACATTTTTCGCAACCTCCTGTAAGGCATCTTGCGCTGCTGCTTTAACTTCATCTTGGGGAAGAAGGCAACTTTCATGTTGAGGATGCACGGTTCGATTGGTCAATACTCTGATATGACAAACAAATAACGTTTCGTCGGACTTAGCTCCGTGTGACTTTTACCTGTTCCCAGCAAAAAAACATTTGCATGGACGCCGCTTTCTTCCGTCAGGAGAAGATAAATATATAGAAGGCTCATCGAAAAATGGCTTCCAGGAGTGCTTCCAAAAGTTATATGAACACTGGCAGAAGTACATAGTCCCTCAAGGTAACCTTTTGAAGGTGGATGTGCTTCGGTAATGTGAACTATTCTGGGTAAGGTTTTATACAGCTTGTCCCCGAACTTTTGGATCGTACTATGTACAATCTTTATACTTTATAGGGTGTAGCTATGCTTCTCCTTTTTTACTGCTGTATGATGAAAGAGAAAGAACAACAGCTAAAAAAAAGAAAGAAAAAAAAAGGAAGAAAAACAAAGAGATTGTTTAATAACCAATTGATTTGTTTGTTTGTTTTTTAATTGAATATTTACTAAGATTTCAGTAATATTGTACTAATGTATGGATTTAGGTACATTAAACATAGTAAAGTCAGAACAAACAACGTAAGTAGAAGCACAAATTTGTAAATTACCGCAGACACGTGTTTCGGCGTTACAGGGAACGCCTTTTTCAATGCAAAAATAATGAGCTTATGGATGAAAAGACATCCGACAAAAGCCAAGAGCAGATAAGCATGCAGCTTAAAAGATAAAAACAGCGGATTAGCCAAACACCAATGACAAAGTTATAAACCGATAAGGAACCAATAGGAATGCAAGCAAAGGCCAGAAGCTTTCCCTTAGGTACGAACCCAGAAAGAAAGAATTCAATTGGACAAGGATTAAGCCGAAGCTTAAACAAAAAGAAAAGAAATTGTCAGTAACCGTGAACCGCAAGAAAGGAAAAGCAGAATGGAAAACCATGAAATAAAATAAACAGAAACAAAAAATATTCGAAAAAAGGAAAAATAAAGATAAATAGAAGAAAATTGGGGGGGGGGGGGGGGGTGTCAATCAAGACAAAAAGGTAAAAATAAACAAAGGAAGATAGATAAAAATGAGTGGGAAAAAAGGGGGGGGGGGTATTAAAGATATGGGAGCCAAATGTTAGAAAAATATGGAACTGAACTAAGATCGTTAACTAAGTTAAAACTGTTCCTCAAAATATGAAAGGATTCCCAAAAGTCAAGATCTGATGAATTGGGGCATTTTTGGATAATCTGATAAGAGTTAAAATCAAAAGAGTGATTCGAATCCCAACAATGTTGAGCAATACTAGACTTGTTTAATTGTTGTTTTTTCACATAATTTTGATGCTCTTTCAAGCGAATTTTTAAAGCACGCCGAGTCTGTCCAATATAGGCAAGTTTACAACTACAACTAATTCTATAAATTCCACAACAATTAAGGGGGTGAATAGGATCTTTAAGAGAAGAGAATGAAAGTTTATTAATAGGAGAGAACACCACCTGGAATTGGAAACGTTTTAGAATCTTAGCAACCTGATAGCTTACAGATGGAAAGAATGGCAAAACAACCAAATTCTTTCTGATGAAGGTTCGGTTAAGAACCTTGGTTTGGGATTTATTTGAAAGTTTTTTATAAATGGAATCAATCAAAGTTGGCGGATAGTCTCTATCAATTGCCACAGCTTTAAGATAATTAAGTTCCACTTTAAGAAGTTCCGACGAAGAACAAATATTAATTGCGCGATAAACAAAAGAATTGAAAGCAGAATATTTTTGATTTGGAGGATGAGACGATAGTCTATGAGGAGGTAAAGAGACAGCAAAAGGTTTGCGATAAACAGTAGTTTCAAAACCAATTTCAGTACGAGAAACAAGTACATCAAGAAATGAAATGCAATTATTCCGTTCTTTCTCACAAGAAAACTGAATATGAGGATCAATGGAGTTTACAATAGATAAAACCTCATCACTCTCAAACTGATTCTGGTTCATTAGAACAAAACAATCATCAACATACCGAACATAAAATTGGAACTGCAGTTTTTGGAACAGCTTAACCTCAAAATAATGCATGTAAATATCACTAAGAATGGGGCTAAGTGGGTTACCCATAGCCAGACCATCTAACATAATATAAAAATTCCCATTAAAAACAAAAGAACATTGCTTAAGATAAGTACGGGTAAGGAAAATTAAATCCTCAATTTCCGTATTGGTGAAATGAAATTCAGAAAGTCTTCTACGAAGGCATAACAATGAACCCTCAACGGGAACGTTCGTAAATAAAGAGTTAACATCAAAAGAAGCCATAAAAGAATTATTTGGAACGAAACTATGAATTTTTTTAACAAACTCAACAGAATTTTTAATAGTAAATAAATTGTGACTCCTAAGGGGAGAAAACACAGAGACTAAATATTTTGCAAGTTTGTACGAAGCCGTACCAATATTGGAAACAATCGGCCTGAAAGGAATACCAACTTTATGCACCTTAGGTAAAGCATAAAATCTAGCACAATTAGCAATAGATGGAACAACAGAGCGTTTAACATTTGAAGGAATAGACTTAACAGACTTGACAGCAGATGCAATAGTTTTTAACTCTTTATCACTAGGATCTTTAGAAATTTCAGCATATGGCCCAGAAGAAATCAAATCATTAGTTTTATCAACATAAGATGATTTGTCAAGAACAACAATTTGGCCACCCTTGTCAGCTTTGGTAACAACCAGATCAGAATTCGAAACTAAGTCTTTAACAGAACGGCTAACAGTATTAGCAAATACAGGTTTAGAAATTTTCGAGTTAAAGTCAATATTAGAAGCTATAAGATGCCGAATCGAATCTTTTTGAGAGGAAGTTAAGGCACTAAATTTAAAAGCTTTCTCAACAGGAGCAATAAGCTTTGAAAAAGAAGGATTAACACCCACAGCAAAATTATCATTACATTTTAGAGCCTCAATTTGAGAATTACTTAATGGAACGCTAGAAAGATTAACAACAACATTCTTATTAACAACAGGTAAATTATCAAGAGGAACGACATGAGAAGTTTTACAAAGCATAGCTAATTTCTTTTTCAAAAGAATTTGATGTTTATCAGAGGAACGAAGGGTTCTAGACCAAGAATTTCTGTCAATAATGTTAAAGTTGGGAATGGAATTAGAAACCGAAAGATGTAAATCATAAAGTTCACGTTCAATAAACGATAAATGTTTCCTAGTTTCCTGGATCGAAGCTCTGAGTAAAGCCAATTTCGACCGAAAGATTACTTTGTCAATTTTTACAGAACGTGGTAAATTACATTTCAAAGAAATAAACTTCGGAATAATTTTCTTACGCCTACACTCTTGAAGAAATTTTAAATGGTTCAAAAAACGAAATTTCTTAATCCGAAGATTGGCAAACCTATTGATTTGAGACATAATCAAAAGCAAAACCAAAACAAATGAAAATAAACAAAATCAAACAATAACAGAACGAATAAGAAACAAGAAGTAAAAAGTCACGATCAAAATACAACAATAGACAAAAATTCCGAAAACAAAAACAAAAACACAAATTGCATAAAAGGAGGAAAATGTAAACGTAAGGCCCGTTTAAGCCAAAATAATAAGATAAATAAATACCTTTGTGCTGAATAGTAAAGTCAGAACAAACAACGTAAGTAGAAGCACAAATTTGTAAATTACCGCAGACACGTGTTTCGGCGTTACAGGGAACGCCTTTTTCATTGCAAAAATAATGAGCTTATGGATGAAAAGACATCCGACAAAAGCCAAGAGCAGATAAGCATGCAGCTTAAAAGATAAAAACAGCGGATTAGCCAAACACCAATGACAAAGTTATAAACCGATAAGGAACCAATAGGAATGCAAGCAAAGGCCAGAAGCTTTCCCTTAGGTACGAACCCAGAAAGAAAGAATTCAATTGGACAAGGATTAAGCCGAAGCTTAAACAAAAAGAAAAGAAATTGTCAGTAACCGTGAACCGCAAGAAAGGAAAAGCAGAATGGAAAACCATGAAATAAAATAAACAGAAACAAAAAATATTCGAAAAAAGGAAAAATAAAGATAAATAGAAGAAAATTGGGGGGGGGGGGGGTGTCAATCAAGACAAAAAGGTAAAAATAAACAAAGGAAGATAGATAAAAATGAGTGGGAAAAAAGGGGGGGGGTATTAAAGATATGGGAGCCAAATGTTAGAAAAATATGGAACTGAACTAAGATCGTTAACTAAGTTAAAACTGTTCCTCAAAATATGAAAGGATTCCCAAAAGTCAAGATCTGATGAATTGGGGCATTTTTGGATAACATACATTAAACATAGTTAAAAAATATTAAATTATGTTGATTAATCATTAAAAAAAATAAGAATAAAACTATGAAACCGTTAACAAATTACGCAATTAAAGTGGAAAGATTGCACGTAGACATTTTTTACTCATCAAATTAAACAAAAAAAGTAACAGATAAAGTTCAATATTTAATCATAATAGGAATATTTTTATACTTATTTAAAATTTATGAATAGAAAAGTTTGCATTTTTCATAAAAGCCATAACAGTGATATAAATTTTGCTGAAAAAAATAGCCGTGAAAAGAGCGATGTTTTTAAAACGCAGCTACAATAAACAAACTCAATATTTACACCAAGTTAATAACTGAATACATATACTACTTGATCTGATGTTTGCACACATAATATTGAAAATTTGATTGTTTAATCTTTTATGAAGCTTTATAAATAAGTTCAAATTAAATTTTTCAATTTAACAATAATTTTCTGAAATTTAAAAAATTGCATAAAAGAAAATCCTTGAAACTTTTCTATAAAAAACGAAAATAACTTATTCATTGATTTTATATAAATACATAAAAATAGTTACTTACAACAAAAAAAAATCGATCGCTATTAATGATGCAAAAAAGATGGCGCATTACGAAATATAGGTGAAACAAGTATGAGAAATATGCAAAATGACATTTCTTGACTAAAATAAATAATTGCTTAATATTTAAGAAATGCTTGAAACCTCGAGAGAGGGTTAGGGAAGGGGTCACTCTCTGGTTTTGGAGTAATTCACACTTCGGCTCCAACCTCGACCTAAATTTTTTAGTAAAGAACCGCTAAAACCAACGCCTCGGAAGAGTTTCTGAATCTATTTCAGCACTTCCGAAGAAAAAATTAAATAGTCCCTTCGATTTCCGAATTATGTCACCATTCAAAACGTCTTTAAACAATTTCTTACATTAATGCTCTAAATTCCTTGTAAACAATAGATAAAGTTTTTTTTTTTAAATCTCTAATTTTATGAATGGTGTTAGTTTTAAACAACTCAGAAGTACAACTAGAGTTTAATTTCAGAAATTGAGGGAGTAGAAGGAGGAGCACGCAAGTGTTCTCGGAAATTCAAAAAATAAGACTTCAAAATAATCATAAACATTGAACGGAAAAACCCTTTTAAAACTTGCACCCGAGTTTGTTTTGATGTGCAGTGGCGGATTTAAAATATAGCAAATGTTGCAATTGCGCGAGAGGCACCATAACCATAGGGGCACCGTAGGAGTTACAAAACTGCTTATGATAAATGTTTTACAACTTGTGTGATAGAGAAATAGGGCCCCATAATGTATATCGACGGGCCTCAAACTTGTAACTCCGCCGAAGCGATACAGAAAAGACTGCATTACTGTGATTCATATTACAAATATCGAAAAATTAAAAATTACCGTCGGCTCAACGGGAATCTAAAAAAATGACACAAAAACCGGTTTTGCCATCTCATATTTGTTTCCATAGTCTCCAATTCGGCAATATATCACCAAATGATCGCCAGTCTGAGACGCTTTATTAGTTTTGCATTGAAATAAGTAATTAATAGCCACAAAAAATGAATAAAGAGGCTTTTCAGAATACCCGATCGAAAACAAAAACGGAAGTGCACAACTGGAACGCACGCACACAACCCACATGCGAAATTTTATCCTTTTACAGCTTAGCATTTTTGAGTTATGACTTATGAGAGATACATACGTACATCCAGCTGCAAGAAACAAAGCAATAATTAACTTGTTTGGTACCTGAATGCAGTATTAAAAACTCTTTCAAAGGGGACTAAAATAGAAAGTCATACTGAAATTTAAGTAAATAATTTTATATGAAAAAAATAACTCCCTTTACTTTGCATTAAAAAGTAAAACATCAAAGGGCTTTTTTTTCGAAAACATCGGCCAATTCCATCGGCTTTTCGATGTTTTTTAAGGCCGATGGGCCGATGTTTTCTGCAAGTTAGCATCGGCCGCCGATGCCGATGCCGATGGATAAATTGTTGAACCATCGGCTCCGATGCATCGGCCAGGCCGATGCATCGGTCGAGTCCTAGTAAATGTCAGGAAATTTTTTCAGACAATGGAACGAATATGGTGGGGGCAAACAAGGAGCTCAATAAGTTATTCAAATTAGTTAGAGATCAAGAAGAATCATTGTTTAACTTTTTTTCAGAGGAAAATATTAAGTGGCACTTTTTTCCTCCTAGGAGTCCAAACTGGGGTGGCCTATGGGAGGCAAATATTAAGGCATTTAAATATCATTTTAAACGCGCAGCAGGGAACTCTAAATTTACATATGAGGAATTGTTGACTCTCGTCAACCAAATCGAAGCGGTCTTGAACTCTCAACCGCTGACCCCGCTTTCAGCCCAAATAGACGATTTAGAAGTGCTGACACCAGCACATTTTTTAATAGGCAGGCCTATGACGGCTATCGTCGAACCTTCGCTGGTCGACCTTGAATCAAATCGTTTAAATGTTTCGCAAAGGATTACAAAATCAGTTCAGACAATCTGGAAGAGATGGAGTTTGTCTTATTTGAATAGCCTTCAACAAAGAGGAAAATGGGTAAGTGATAAAGAAAATATCAGAATAGGAGACATGGTTTTAGTACGGGAAGATAATCTTCCACCATGTAAATGGATGCTTGGACGAATAGTAAAGCTTTACCCTGGGCAAGATAATAAAGTTAGGGTAGTTGATGTAAAAACTTGTAAAGGTATTTTTAAAAGATCAATTTCGAGATTAAGTGTTCTTCCAATGGAGAGTTAAAAAGGAATCAAACTTCTTCTTAAAAAATTGAATTATGTCATTTATTTGAAAACGTTTGGAAATTTAGTTAAAACTTTTATATTTTTTTATTTCTTTGTTTGAAAATTTCTTTGAAACTGTCATATATATTCTGTGTTTAAATTGTTTAATATTTTACAAAATTGATTATATTTTTACTGCATTTAATATGTTAAAGAACTCTTTTTACTTTATTTTATGATAAGTGCATTAAGATAATGAGATACATTTAGTGATGTGAAGTTCTTGCATGTGAACATCGCAAGGCCGGGCGGGGGTGTTTGCGCATGCGCGAGCTTGCCACTCGGCCGTAGTCAGTCAGTTGATGAACGGACGCCTCAGAGAGATGGCATTTAATTCTGACGTGGGCATTGATATGTTTTTCTGTGAAGCCCACATTCCATTACCATTTAAATGTAAATTAGTGTACATAACTTTGTGTTGTGATGGTTATTAAAGCAAATTAGGAAAAATCTATTGAGTCAAAGTTCATCAACCAAATTTTACAGTCCACTAAAATATAATCGGCATCAATATGCTTAAATCCTATATCTTTTTTCCCGCCCCCCCCCATTTGCCCAAAAGCATGTTTTATATTTTACTAATTGTAACCTTAAATTATTAATTAAAAAAAAACGGAATGACCATAGTAGTTTGTAGGTGGATGGTGTCAGAATAACGTAATATTATTAACAATACAAAAAAAGTTGGTTTTCGACTAATCACGAGTTACAAAACTTCACTTTTTTTAGAAATATATAATTTTTTTTATTTTAAGTCTGGTTGCGCCATGCCGCATCTCTGCTGCTTTACTGGGACTGATTAAAACTCGGGGGTGTTCGGGTAAACACGACATACGTATGCATCGCTGCTGACACGTAATGCGGGGCATACGTAGGCCTACCCGCTTTGGGCGACCTCCGGCTTTGGACCACCCTCCCCTATATATTAATAACATGAACACTTCGCGGCACCCCTCCGCTCTTCCTACCGCACCCCAAGATGCCGCGGCATCCAGTTTGAGAGCCCCTGAACTGAACATTACAGGCAGCTTCCCTTCATTCTCAGTGATTTGAACAGGTTTTTATTTGGAACAAGGAACTTTACTATACCTACTTTTGTGTCAGGACCTAAGCCGTCTTCTGTCATTTCTCTGTCACCTAGTCAACCCAAATGTCTAAATCTTCAGAATCATTGTCAATTTAATCTGGGCATACCTTTTGTTCACAGTATCCTTTATTCTTTCCACTTTGACATTTCGGAGCAGTATTTTTTCTGCTTTCTTTTCTTTCTGAAGCACTTACATAAAGTATACTTAAGGCTTGAAGCAAAGTCACCCTCAAAGCTGTTTTTATCCTACTTTTCCATAAAAGTCAATAGAAAAAAAACACAAGAGAAAGTTTAACACATCTTAAAAATATCGCTACAAAAAAGAATGTCAAAAAAGAATAAAATAGTCATACAAATATTGAAAAATTTAAGGTTCGAAGACATTTTTTTTTGAAAAATAACTTTGACATTTTTTAAATGTTATTTTTTTAAACTACATATGTTTTGAAACAATGAAAAACAAAATCTTTATGGATAATATTAAAAAAAAAAGACAAATTTGAAGAAAAATAGCGAAAACACGAGTCTTACACTAACAGCTATGGACAAAATTTGGTTCTAATCACACATAAATCCTTGTAGTAATGCATTTGTATGACACTTATGTGTGTTTTGCTCTAAAAGATTTCTTATTTTTCAAAATAGCTCTGTAAAATAGTTAAACAAAGTTCCTATATACTGTTTTTTTTTTTTGATAACAAATTCTTTTGTTTAAACTTATCCACGTAAAAATACTACTTAATTATGAAATGCAGCTTACCTTTTAGAGGAAACATTAAGCGTATTACAGAGGACTATCTCAGAAAGTTTTACATTAATACTTTTATAACTTTTTGAGATATCATTTTTACAGTAGACAGCTTTCTTCAAAAATATTTTTTTTTTTTATTTCCAATGGCTGGCAGCAAGAAAAGGTTACAAAGAACAAAATAGCAGAAACAAACACAATACACAGAACAAGGAAAAATACAGAAACAATAGGGTGAAATATTTAGCTGCCGATACGCTCTCTTGCTTCCCAATAACGGTCACACAGGCTACGTCTGGAAAGCTGGGTGCAAGTGTGCAGGTGACGAATGTCCATTTCTTCGTTTGAATTGCAAAGGGGACAATTGGGACTCTTCACAATCCTTAAGCGGTAAAGATGTTTTGGTAAACAGTCATGGCCAATTAAAAGTCGAAACAAAGCCACTGACTCTGCTCTTGGTGCTGAAGGGACAAAATCACGGTTTGTAAACCAAACTTTGTGGTTGCTTCTACCTTTTAGGTCTTGCCAAAAAAAAAAAACTCTTGATTTTTTCCTTATATATAACTTTATTGCATTGAATGAGACTGGCTCATTTGGTAGTTGAATAATAGCAGACCCCCTCTTGGCCAGAGCATCAGCAAGCTCATTTCCTCTAATCCCACAGTGTGCAGGGATCCACTGCAACACCACTTTTATATTCTGCTGCACCAGATCGTTAATGAAACTGAGACATTCAGAGATTTCCTGCGATTTGCAGCTCTTTATCGATGCTATCGCCTCAATAGCCGCTTGAGAATCCGATAGGACAACGCATCCCTTAAGTTTAAAATCACGGTATTTCAACTGATCTAGAGCCAGGTATATAGCTTTTACCTCTCCATCGAATGCAGAGGCATATTTACCAACAGGAATAGAAAAAGAAAAGTGCTCACTGTAGACGCCTGCACCTGCATTTATATGGTCTGCTACTCTTGACCCATCGGTATATATATGTATCCATTCACTTTCGGGGTATTTAGTGTAAATCGTCTCCAGAGCAATGGCCCTAAGAACTACTTGGTCAGTCTCACTCTTTAAAACAGACTGTATCAAATTTAAATCATAATTCACTGGTTCGTATTCGCATGGGTTTGTTGGTAAAGGGAGCGACTGCAGGTTAGAATTGATGTCATACGTTCGTTTTGTATCAAGCGCAAACTGCACAAACCCCTTTTGCGTTTTGAGAGATCTCGGGTGCAACTCCGGTTTCCATTCGTTTCTAAATGGTATTCTTTGCATTTTTTCAAATAAAAGTAGAGTTTTCTCCTCTATGTATGATTTTATTGATCTGAAATTAGTAAATAAAAACAATGCGTCCAGTGGTGTTGATTTCACGGCTCCTGTTATTAGGCGGAGTGCTTGGTTATGTATAGTTTCAACTCTGTTCAGGACATGTTTTGATGCAGTGCTCAGTACCTCACAGCAATAGCTCATTAATGGGAGAACAAACGTCCTATAGGTAATTTCAAGCGTATTACGACTACAGCCCCATTTGCAGCCCGCTAAGCGTTTCAATACGTTTAAACGTCTGCATACCTTTTCAACAGTCTTCTCAACGTGGGATTTCCAATTAAGCTTGCTGTCAAAAGCTACTCCCAAATAATTATATTCATCAGTATGGGATAGAATATCCTGTTTAAATTTTATTTCAGGTTTTATTTTCTTATGTGCAAGCGAAAACGTCTGAACAGCTGACTTTGAAGCATTTAAAAACATGTTATTATTATCACACCAACTGGACAATGCCCCCATAGCTCTGTTAAGTGTCTCCTCAATGTTCTTGACTCCATTGCGTTTTTTAGTTTCAGTCCATATGACCAAATCGTCAGCAAAAAGAAGGCATTTAATACCTGGAATAGATTTAATCGACTGGATCAAATCATTGATGTAAATGTTGAACAAAATACAACTCAAAATTGCTCCCTGGGGCAATCCAGTATGAAGTAATTTGTATTTTGAAAAGTCAGTTCCACATCTTACCCTACACAAACGTTGGTTGATAAAGGTGAATAACCAATTAAACATATTCGAATGGACGTTCAAATTTTTTAACTTAAGAAATAGTTTTTCCTTCCAAACCAAATCATATGCAGATCTAAAATCGACAAAAACTGAAGTTAAATAGTTGCTTCGATCTAGAGCATCTTTTACATCTTGACTCAATAGAGCCACCTGCTGGTTTGTAGATCTATGTACTCTAAAACCTGCTTGTTCATCAGCAAGTAATCCCTTACTTTCAAGGTACCAATTAAGTCTATTAAAAACCATTCTCTCCATCGTCTTACCGAGTACACTAGTGAGGGAAATCGGGCGGTAGTTTTTCAAATCATTTGGATCCTTGTCCTTTTTTAAAATTGGAATAATCAATGCTTTTCTCCATTGTGAAGGTACTATACCTGTTCTCCAAGATTCATTAAATATTTTTAAAATTGTCTGCAATGCGTTAGGGCCAAGGTGCCTTAAAAATTCTGGGTGTATTCCATCTTCACCAGGTGACTTTTTGTCCTTCAAAGAGGCAATCGAAAGACGTAGTTCAGACATGGAGAATGGATTCACGAAAATATCTGTGGAAAAACCTAACTGGGGTTGAAATTTTGATCTTGCCTTAATTTCTCTCTTCAGGACTTTCGAATTTCTTCTTGCAAAAGGACTCTTCTTTTGATTTTGTGCAAAAAACTGTACAAATGCATTTGCTATATCTTTATCAGAACGCAAAGTTCTGTTATTGACCTGTAAAAAAGTCCTACGTGGAGATGATTTTTTACCTTGTATATTCGCAAGAAATTTATAAGTTTTAAGGCTGTCCGATTGGTAATTAATTTCACTAATAAACTTAGTGAAGGTTTCACGCTTAGCGTTAATAATAGCTCTCTTCAAAATTGCTGCTTGTTTCCTCCATGCTCTGACAGCTACAGGACTACCAGTTATCTCAGCTTCTTTCCTAAGGCTGTTTCTCAGCTGTTTTTCCTGCTCGAGATTTTCATTCCAAAAGCTTCTATAACATTTAACTCTACCTCTTGGTATCCACTCTTTAGCGCACGCAATAATAACCTTATTAATTGTATGACAAGTTTTGTCAATGTTGTTTGAAAAGTCCAAATTCTCCATCTTCAGCGATTCTTCTAAAGATTCTTTAAATTCCCTCCATTTAGCCTTCTTGAAATTCCAAGACATCTTGGATACATCCTTTGGAGGTGTTTGGTTAAACTTAGCTATATCGATGTTTGCCACAACCATTCTATGTCCTGAACCAGGGTCATCAATGACTTTTCTTGTAGTTTCTTGGGCGAGATCTGCAGAGACCATCAGGAGATCTGGTGATGTTCCAGTGCCGTTATAGTGCAAAAATGTGTGTGGGTCGTCAGCTTTAAAAATAAGTTCCAATACGCTTGTATTCAAAAGGTCTTCAACTTCTGTACCCGCTGTATTTACATCCTTATATCCCCATAAACTCGAGTTTGCATTAAAATCGCCAAGGAAAATAGTCCCTTCCGAAATATGTAATGTTGTAAAATCTGGTTTATTATTGGGAGGGTTGTAACAACCAAAAATCCTAAAAAGAAAGTCCATCTTCCATACTTCTAGACCTATTATTTCACATTTGTCATTAGTTGTTCCCATTTCTTTTACTATTTTGAACTCAGATGTTAGAATACCTTTCACACCCACAAGTATTCCACTAGCAATCTGGCGAAATTTTGGCAATAAATACATAGTGTATCCAGGGAAAACATAGTATTTCAATTTCTCAATAGTAAGGTTTGCTTCATTTATGATAAAGACATCAATATCATGAGTATTCAAATTCGTTAATAATTCACTTCTTTTCGGCTGAGACATGCCACCCGCATTCCACTGTAACACATTTAGCCTTACTCCGCCGCGTCTTCGTCGACCATATGGATATCGCATAGAGTGCCTGCCAAAGTTGTAGACCATTCTGCCGGTTAAACCGTTGCCCAGGGTGCACCACGTGGAGGTAAGTCTACAATGCACCCCTTCTTCAAAAATATCATTCTTCAGAAAACGCATTTAAATACAACTTTCGATCTGGAGTTTTGTGTACGACTCTATAAAGATACAGCTATAAAATTGACGATTATTTCATCGAAAATGAACTTTAAATTTGGAAAGCAGCTTTTTGAGATGGAAAAAATGCGAGCTCGTTGGTCTGCCTGTTCCTGTAGTATTTTTTGAGTGAATAGTTCTATTTGAACAAACCTTTTTTTTTTTGCTCGACAGATTTCGGCTAGGAAACCTAAATTTTCATTTTTCTTTTGAATTGAATTTTTTTTGGTTCAATTTTGAACAGTTCAAAAAAACTTCAACATTAGCTCCTAAGGAGACATTTAGGTTAAATATAAATCTCGAACTTAAAAAGACGAATTTGCTTCAAGGAAACTTAGTTGGAAAGAACTCTTGATGAAGAACATGTTATAGAAATAATCCTTTCGATTTGAAAATTTTTTCGTTCAGATTTGAGTAATTCAAAAAAGATAAAAACCCTTAGCCCTACCGCTTACGGAGAAATTTAAGGCAAATATAGATTCGAGGCTCAAAGATGTATTTGCTTCGAGCAAACTGTGTTCGAGTGAATTCAATCCAAATTATCTAGAGATTATTGTGTCATATCTGTCAGAAATTTATAGAAAATAGAGCCAAATAGAGCAAAAACCAAATAATTCGAAAGATTGGGAAAGTGAAAATGTATAAAGTGTTTGAATAGCACATTGTTTTAGTATGCAATAAGATTTTAATCCATTTTTGTACGCATATTGATTAGAAGATCGCTCACGCGGTTGTAAGACTTTTCTATTTTACAATTTAATTTTTCTGAGCTTGTTGCGAAATTGGAAATAGGTTATCTGTATAAAGATTCCTCCTTTAACGTGAGCATTTTTCAACGAAATTTCGCAAATATTTTGTTGATAAGTGTTTAAAAAAATAAAAGATGTGTCACATTTAACTTTGGAGAAATTTCGAAAAAAAAATCCCATTTTTCTGGCATATTATGTCATACAGTTAGGTTCTCGAAATATTTACCCTCTTATCTTACTATTTTTGTAAAAAAATACCTCACTTTATTCCAGATTTTCATAATATACATTTTTGTATTTGAAAATATGTCACGGAGGGTTTTTAATGCATTTTGTGTTGCTGACCTCTCCGTTAGGTATGTATTTAAACCAGTTTGAATGAGTTTTCATTTTTTAAACAAAAATCAAATTCAGATTTATGATAAACTTTTGAACAGCATTCTCGAGAAACATAGACCATGTAAAGTAAGAGTTTTAAACTACCCGTTTAATGTATTAACCTAAAAAACAACAGATTGAAATAAATATGGGAATGCGTGAAAAAGTAGATATTAGATATCCATAAATTCTCAATAACTACATAAAAAAAATGTTCTGTGAAATGTCGTTCTGGATAATTTTACAACTTTTGATATCCTTTCTCCACAGCTCAGCTGTTCATAAAGCTTCCGCCAGTAGCAATTTTCCCCATGTCTGCAGAAATATGATTTTCGAAGATATATTTTTTTGATACTGTCGAGATACTTCTTTATAGTGCTGCTGAGAAATACTTCTAAAACCTTAGCTATTTTTGTGCAAAATAATCTTGCATTTAATAAAGATTTTTTATTTTGTTATAAATGGTTAACGATAACTTTAGTATTTGTTTCTTGTAGGGAAAAATAATTAAAAATTACACGGCTTGATAAAATTTAAACTTTTGATATAAACTGTGCATTATTGTTTCGTATATTTAGGAAACGTAGAGTACCAAAGTAGATTTTTACTTCTAACGTACAGAGTTACATCGGAGTACTTCTGCTGATTTTTGTTGAGGAAAGTAGAAGGGACAACCTTAATTGGAGCATTGAGAGCAAAGGTTGCGAAAATGGACTTTTCAATGCTTTGAGCAATAGAAGTTCAAACCGTAAGTATACTTTGACTTTAATGTCTTTCTAAATCAAGCTGAATAGCAGCACCTTCCTGGGCTACTAGTTTTTGCTTCTTAACGGATGAGAGTTAATCGTACCATTTATTAGGGGTCATTTATTAATTACGTAAGGATGATTTTTGCAATTTTCGACACCCCAAACCCTATGTAAATGTACGTAAGATTGTTAAAACCCCTCTCTCCTATTCTTATGCAAGATTCCATTTTATTTTTTAAAATAATAAAATGTTTTTGGAAAAGAATCAGTTACACTAAAACTCCCAGTTTGGCGTAATTCAAAGATTTTTATTTTTCAACAGATAAGTTACATTATTTAATTGCTGTCAACTACATATTACCATTATATTATTAGATAAATATCTAGTCTTTGTAATATCATTTAACATTAGTTACAAGTAAGTTTTAAAATAATCTTAACAATTGTATAATGTATACGAATCTCACATCACTGGAGTCGTTATTAAATTCAATAGCATCAAATAATTTTTAAAAACTTTTTTGTGTAAAGAAATATTTACTAAAAAGTTGGAATCTAGACTGAATCTTTTTTCAATTTCTTTGAATTTTTTCGCATATGATACTAATTAAAAATAAAATATGCCATGCACAATGCAACTTTTTTTATTACATTTTACACCATTTATTCTTTGTAAAATAAGTGAAAGAAGTAAACAAGTAAAACAAAACAAAACAAAGAAATAAAACAAACAAAAAACAAGTGAAACAAATGAAATATGATCCCTGCCAAACCACTTAACCGCGCGATTTCTAATATAAAATATCGACAGGAAAATATTACGTAAGAATGAGTTTTTCCCCCCTCCCCAAAAGTAAGGGCATGTGGAGATTTTTCCAAACCCCATCCCCCTCGGTGGGACAATCACGTAAATAATGAATGGCCCCTTGTAAGATATCTTCACATTTTTAATGTACCCAGTTTCATCCTTTTGCTGCTAGGCACTTCAATCATCGAGGCCAAAATGATTTATGCGTAAGTGGCCATAATGCAGAGATGATGGGTTTTCAGAGTTATAGTTCTAATAATTTAGCTTCTTGTTTTTTGCTTATGTAGAACAGGTCAATTTAGGGGCAATATGAAAATTTATATTGAATAACACATATATTGTAGAAATCCATTTTTTTTAAGGTTTAGAGTTGAAAGAGGAGGACAGAGAAAAGGGGGTGGGGGGTAGCATATTTAGTTTTTGGAAACTGAGTCTAAGTGTTAAAATATTTCTCTTTAATACTTTCTATCAAGTCTGAAAATAAGAATATTTATAATTATTAATGGTTAAAAGCACCTACTGAATTTTTAAAAGTCCGACGCAATGCTTAAAAAATTTCAATGAGGTTTCCGTGAAGCTGCTTTTTTGAAATGTATTTTGCAAAGCTTGGATTAGGAGAGGCTGTTTTTATTGGTATTGTTCAAGAAATGTCCCGAAATGTTACGAAGTGCTCTTAAATTGTCCTTCATTCATAATTTTAAGCATAATAAGATGCAGATTTTATAGAATTAGTGCAAGAAAAAATATTTTCATGTTTCTTTATTTCGCAGAAAATGTTTTATTTAGTATTTAACGTAAGTAAAAGTTATCATTTTCCCCCCTTGAAGTTGTGTGTTGAATAGTTTTCTATGTCTGATTTGTATGAATTCATGTTGCTTTTAATTATACAAAACAGAAAAGAGAATGTAAGTCTACCTAAAAATACTAACATCATAACAGATACCTAAAAATAAATTTTACTGTTTAGTATTAATAAATAACAAGTCAAAAGAAACCACTTTCATCATTTTCCAGTGATTTTTAATATACTATTAATACTACTTTTTCCCCCTTTATTATTACTGCTACTATGTCTATAACTATTCAACTACCTTTACTATTATTGTTTTTACTGCTATTTCTACCCATTTAACTACCTTAATTACTATTGTTTCTACTACTATTTTCACCTATTTATCTGTTTGTATTACTATAGCTTCTACGGCTATTTTACTACTATTTAATTGAATTTACTACTATTGTTTCTACTGATACTTTTACTATTACTTAACTATATTTACTACCACTATGTTAATACTATTTGATTACCTTTACTACTATTTATCTACCTTTACTACTACCGCTACTGCTGCTGCTGCTGCTTCTGCTGATACTGCAACCAATAACAATAATGTAATAATAAAATAATAATGATATTGTCATTACATTTTCAATTTCTCTAGACATTTCAATTTTATTTAAAAGCAAAACAACAAATTCCTTGCAATTTAAATCTTTTTTTTTTTTAATTTATAAAAATGGTTTTAAAAGTCGTCATCTATGGTCGTATAATTGTTTTTACTGTATTACAAAATAAAACCATCCAAACATTTTATGTTTAAAAACTTATCTTTGGTTCTGAGTACCTTTGAAATCAGCAGTTTTGTAAAGCATAAATTGAAACACATCTGCTATATATTTCTAAAAGCCTTTCAGAAAACTTTTAGAATGATATTTATTACCCAAAATAAATAAAAGATATCATGGAAACTATGATGATCGTTTTTGATGAATAACTCCTTTTGAAAGCTTTAGATACAGCATGAAGTGGACCTTACTTTGTAAATGTCATAAATTACTTTCTTTTTAAAACAAAACACATTATCAATAGTGAATCTCTTACCAGAGCTATGATGACACGACATTGAAAAAGGAAGCGGAACCCGTTTAATTTATTTCTTTTCTTAAAATTTCATAACAAAATTTTACGTTGAAGTTAAATCAAAAATTGTAAAAAACAAGTATGTATGTTCAAGGAAGAGTTTTAAAATGAGTCGCTAAGTTTTTAATACTTTCATACAGGTTTTGTACACGAGAAAACCTTTAGCAAAGTTTTCAATGATATGCTTCATTTGAAAATTTATAGTAGCATAAAATCACTTCAAGCGTTTTCCTAAAATAAAAAGTAATTATGAAAAGTAAAAAAAAAAAATAATAAGTAAATTTTTTCTGTCCTTAAATGTAGATAAATTCAATATTTTACTCAAATTTTAGTTTCTTTCACTCTTAGTTTTAACAATTTCAAAGATTTAGAAAAAACATTGAAATGAAAATTTTTGATTCAAAGAATGTATAATGTGCTTTATCATTTTGTTCCACCCTCATCTAATTCTCTTAGTTAATTCTTTAACTTTAGTATTTGCTCCGATATTCACATATAATTTTTGAAGGGATTAATTATGAAAAAATAAATATATTTTTAAAATAAAAGACGCGTATGGAATATGAAAAACCGTTATTCTTTATATTTTTAACTTCTATTACGCTTAAAATGTTTTGCATTATAGATATTTTTATGGAACAAATGAGTCAAAAAAATTGAATAAATTGTCAAGCATATGTGCCAGTAGTCGATAAAATGACTGACTGAATGTTAACTGCAAACATTTTCCAGCGTTTAATAATGACATTTTATGACTGTAAACGAATAATGTTAATGCTGTCTAAGATATTCTCAAATCATGGATTAGTTAATTTTTAGTTAGGTCATCCAGAAGCAAAGGTAATGAATCCTATAGTTTAAAAGTCAGTAAAGTATTTTTTTTAAATGAACTAGGTACGCAGGTTTTATAACGATTTGTTTAGTCGTTTGACCGTTTTAGTTAAAGGATTTAACGACTACTGACTGAAAATTAATGACAAATAAATTTTACCTTTGAAAATATTTGAATGAAATTGATGCGGAAAAAGAACACACTTAGGAGTAGATTAAAAAATACAACAGACGAAATTTATGCTATTTTATTTCCACCGAATAAAAATTTAAGATTTGTTTACTGATTACAGTGATTATCTTTTACTGATACTTCAATCGAAATATTTAAACAATGACTAATGCTTAGTATTTGAAAGTTCAACGTTCCTAAACATTTTCTCCTTTCTTTCATTAAAGACTATTGCTGCAATTAGATATAAGCAAATAAAATCGTGGTAGACATGAAGAAATTGGAAGAAAAAAAAACCGATCAGTAAAATTAATCTTATGCTGTAGTACATGAATTCTAGTTCAATATTTACAAAACGAGACGTAATTCTATAACTTATTTAAAAAAAAAAAATAAATAAAAAATCATACTGATACAAGAACGAACTTGCTTTTACTCGTTCATAAGACTACATTTTAGAAGAAAAAGAAACGGCATTAAATGTAATAAACTGGGATTTCTTTCAATTTATCAGCTAATTAAAAGTGCTAAGTAAAAAGAAATAAAGATTTCGTAGCACATAGGTTTGAAGAAAAATGACCGGAAAGATTTTCTAAACCTGGTTTAACTGTTTGAAAAGTTCCAAACTATGTTAAAAGAAAAATCGGATTTTCATAATGTAAATGCATTATGTATGGAGAAAATGTTCTTCCTGAAATGTTGTGACTACTATGTAGATTTGTTATTGAAACGTTTTTTCAGTAAAGAATTTGCAAAACTTCATGTAAAAAATTACTTTTCTTTTTTAGCTGTGATATAGACTCATCAATACCATATCGTTTATTAAATTTATTTATTTTTTAAAATTCAATATTTATTTTCTTCGATGCTACAAGCACAAATTAAATGCACTGATTTTATTTTTTTTCTAATGAAGGAATCAAGGTACAAGTTATTTTTTAGTAATATAAAATGAGCCTTAGCATTAAGAAACACATTGAAAACTTCTAACACATATATTGGGAACACGTTTGGAGCACTTTAGTTTAGAATAATTGTCTCGGTTCTCTGAATGTGTACTAAAATGTGTTTCAGATGTGTTCTGTTGTAAAGAAAGTACTGAAATGTGTTCCGAACTCTGTTCCGTTGTAAAGAAAAAGTTCTGAAAGTGAAAGTGCAAACGTGCTCTGTTGAAGATATTTCTGTACCTCTGAGCCAGAACAACGAGCTCATAAAATGGGTAATTTTCATATTACTGCAGTGTATGTAGAATCCTATTTCGCACTGAGGCCATAACATATCATTTATAATAATTAACCAATTGTTATAAGGGCACGAGTTCCAACCTCTGCTTGCAATAGACAGACGTTTTTACGCTTACAATAGTCTGGCTCGGAAGTAATAAAATTAAACTCAAGAAATTATATGAAGACAGATTGAACTGATTGAGGTCATATTTGAGAAAACACTTGGGAAATCATCGCTGTTTTTATGACAACCTGGAAGGGGGGGGGGGGGGTATAAAGACGACTCAAAATGGAAAAATGTTTCGTGCTGAATTACGTATTTGAATACTGATCGTATTAAACGTGCATAGCATCAGGAATTTGCATAGTTAGGGAGGAAAGTAGTGTCTTGTATCTTTTAAATTAGAATATTTTACACATATGAATAGCAAAATAATACATTAACTGTTAACTTTTAATAAACTATTTTCGGTCCTCTTACGTTTGGATTTTTACGAAAGGACAAACCCAAAAAGCTGCATTATTTGCGTTTTCCATGTACTATCCATGTAAAAAAAAAAAAAAAAAAAAAAAGCCTACACAGTGTAATCTGAAAATAACTGAACTTTTTTAGTAACAGAATAAAATAAGCTCAGTATTATGTTTTAAAGCTAATATTTATCCAAAGTATTACTTTTTAACTTAATACTGTGTTTAAACGGTCAAATAATTTGGCCATCGACATTTTAAATTAAGCTCTGGGAATGTTTTTTGGCACCTGTATTACGCTGCTTGAATGGCTGAAACATCATCGTAAAAAGCTCCTATTATTGCAGTTTTCAGTTTCGGGAACATAAAATGGATATGTGTCTTCGATCACCCTCCGTGTTCGACAGATCTATCACTTCGTGATTATTTTTTGTTCAAGAAACTGAAAATTGGAACGAAAGGAACTTTCTTACGATCATGTTCCTGCCTTTCAAACAGCCGTGACACAGGTCCTAAAGAACATTCCCAACACCGAATTTAAAAAGTCTATGGACAAATTGGTTGAACGTCCAAATCATTGTATTGAGAGAAAAAAACGGACTCTATTTTCAATAAACATTATCTTTAAAATATATTACCACGCTTACTTTATTCTGTCACTAAAAATCTCGGTTAATTTTAAATCATACTGTGTACGTTTGTCTTGAAAACGTTCTGTTTTAATAAAAGTCACAGAAGCGAGGATCTTTACCAGAATTTTATCTACAAAACCATGCAACAAAAAAAAATTACGATTTTATAATTAAAAAAAACATTGAAATTCCAGATTCATAAAATCTTATATAGTTAAAAACTGAGCGTATGTATCTATGTATCGATACATGTATCTATGCCCGAGTCAGGGTGATTTGCCAGTGGTTGACCACCTGTCAGTAGTTGACCACTCGAGCACTAATATATACAAAAACAAGAATAAATAAGTAGATATTTTTAATCTGATTGCTGGAAGTAACTTATAGCATCCCATGAAGTGTTCTCTTATAATTTATAGCTGTAACTAAAGTTTTGAATGGAGGTTAGGACGATACAATTACAAAGACACATAAAAAGTTTCAAGAAAATCACTTTTCTTACTAAAGAGCATTGTCATGAGATAAAATGTTTAATCGTATTCCTCGACGTTAAATTTTATTCTTCAGGTTCATTTACTGATACATGCTGATCATTCATGTTTATACTAAGTAGATAAAAGAATTGCATCATTTTACTAATCATTTATGCTGGGATTGAGGGGTGGTCAACTATTGGTTGTCTAAAATGCAATTAATGCCAGTAGTTGACCAGAACGGTCAAGTAATGAACTTATGTTCGTTTTAAAGCTTTTTCTCGAAATCAAAGTGATTAGAAACATTTTTTAGCTTAAGATAAACTATAGTGCTACTTTTGTTAAAAAAAAAAGTAGTTTTGCAAGTAATTGACTAGCCGCCTGTCCGCTGAACCAATAGAACCAAAATTTGTGTTACGGTTATTTGAACAGATGCTCTCCTTATTGCGAAAATTTTAAACAACGTAGTACTAACACAGATTTTGTTATAGTAAACTAATTTCGGAAATTTCGAATTGCAACATCCACATTTTTCTTGCGCAAATTGATCCGCGTAATGAAAAACCTCAAATTGCGTTGTAATGAGTGCCGTGTGACAAAAACTGCAAGGATGAAAATTGTTTATCCTAGTGACAGTATAAAAGAGAAGCATTTTGCATAACTCACAGGGTAAGACAGTAGTAGAGGCACCAACCACTAAACACCATGTGCAAAGTTTAAGGAAAACTGTAAAATAACGAGTGGAAAGCGTGTTTTTTCAGTCTCGGTGTTTAAATTTTCAAACAAACAGTTTTCGTCACACGTCGATTGATCGAACGCTATTTCTGGCTCATCAATACACTGATCAATTTGCGCAAGTAAAAAGTGGGTGTTGTCATATGAAAATTTTGAGATTCTATCAATGTGACCGTGGCCATGAGATCACTGCTTTGTTTAAAATCATCAATCTCAAATGCATTCCTTCAAAACACCGTTCTAAAATTTTGGATCGATAGGTTCAGCGAATAGGCTGCTAGGACTCCGAATATAAGGAAATTTACTTTTTGACACCCCTATAAACTATTAAACATTTTCCATTTAAGTGTTACTTAACAGTAATGTTATAATATTTGGGCATTATTCTGGCAGCTATGCTGACTACATTCGGGTCGACGGTAACGTTCGGGTCCTCCGGCGACTTATGCAACATTCAAACAGCGGCCGCACATCACGTTTGCCACGTAAAGCGGACAGAGTAACGTTTTCCGAAAAGGGAGAAGCATTCATACTTTGCGGAACGCGAAAAAGTCACATGTCAGTCTCTCATCCAATAGAGAGAGCGGGCTCATCTCGTAGAGACCAATGCAATGCGACGCCCAACTCTACGGACCGTCAGAAATCTGGCTTTTCGTCCCGTCGACAGGTCCCGTACAATACGGCTTGCTGTCATGGCAACGCCGGTCGAAAACTGGTTTTAGGGAGAAAAGCATACGTCGGTGACGGATGTGCGGACGTAGTGTAAATGTTGCATAACATGATGGTGATTTCATATCTGCTTGAAGTGGCTGCTATGTATTTGGCGGATGGTCATCGCTGGTAGAGTTTAAAAGTATGTGCGAGAGTGTTGATTTTTTTAGCTATCGGTTTTAATTTATTTTGCGGATTATCCGAGAAATTCACTTATCCGCGGTTACCATGTCACCCTATTCTACAGATAATTGGGAGTTTACTGTACTTACACTGATCACTCATAATATCAATGTGTTATTTTTAGTAAATATGTAAGTATTACACGAGCGGTCTAGGATGGATAGATTCTCCACCTGAGGTGCCTTCGGCCTATATGCGTTTGTAGACTTGGCAAGAAATTGAAGATATAGTATAAAGTTGGCACCATTTTTTGGTGACTTAGTTTTGGAACCAAATGTCACGAAATTTTCACGACATTTTAACCTATTAGTCATCACTGTCGTCTAACCATCATCAAAGTCCCGTGACATCTGTGATGACGTCATCCACCCAACAACCAATCAGGGGTGACCTTTAAAGGAACATAAAGTACATACAGGCATGCATCCGTTCCGATTTTAATATTGTCGATTTCAGATTTTACACTGTTTAAAAAGTGGTTAACTACTGGCAGACGCTGGTCAACTACTAGAAGTGTTCCTGTAGTTGAAGTTGATCCGTTGATCCTGATAATTTTAAACACATAGAAAAATTTTCAATTTTTTTCCAGTTTTTTTTTCCTGTGAAATTAAATAGAACTTGTAGAAATTTCCACTAAATGGTTAACTACTGGCAAATCACCCTACTTCTCCAGAACGCCGGTGAACTGAACATCGAACCAGGTATCTATAGGGTCTTAATTTTTCTGTCTTTATGTTTGGCTATTTAACATAACGCTCCAATAATAATTAGCGGAGATATCAATTAAAAACTATTAATTATGATACATGGATTTCGACATTAAAAAAAACATAATTTTTGAAAGCTTTCCTCCATTCAAATTATTATTCAGTGCTTCAACTAAACTTTCCATAGCAATGATTTAATTAAAATTTGTAGCGTAAAGAAAATCATTGACAAGAAAGATCTGTTGCCATTTTTTTTTCTCGAATATGAACAAATAAAATTCTGTCTTTTGTTTCGAGGCTTTTTCTGTAATCGGGGGATTCAAATGTTTTCTTTTTGGTTATTTTTACGCAATCTGCAGCAAAATTGTACTGACTTTTTTTATTATTATTATTATTATTATTTTTAAGCCTGATTGTTGAACACGCGGCACTTGACATAACTTTAATTTTCGATGTAGACCGTGCAAAGCCAGGCGACGCAGCTAGTACTTTTCAAAACTCTACAGTTAACTGCATATCGAATAATATTTCTTTCTATTTCATTCAAGCTTTTAATGATAAGTGTTTATGTGAATGTTTTTTTTTTTCAAAAACTCATGGAGAATATATACAGTGGCTCCCAAAAGTGTTCGTACACCTACGACTTTCAATGAAATAGGCCTCTATCCATTGGTTAGAATTAATATTTCGGAATAGGTATTTTATTATAAGAACTATGATCTATTTTTAACAAAACTACATGAAAATTTTTAATAAAACATTAAAACTTAATTTTTTAAAAATCAAAAACCAAAAAAAGTCGGAAATTTTATCTCACAAAAGTCTTCGTACACTTTGTAAAAATGTCAAAAAATTAGTAAATAATTTATTTTTTTACTAAGTTATTATTTAGTAGAATACCATGCAGTAACAACAACTGCTTTTAAGCGTCTGGGAATAGATTTCATTGTTTTTTCTTTCTTTTTTTGTGCAATTTCTGAGTAAGTGTTCAGTCGCACTACTAGTCTTACTGTTTTTAGTTCGCTTTTCGTTTCAATGGTGTATTTTCGAAATCTAGCCACCAGATATCTCCAAATATGTTCCATTAAGTTTAAATCTGGCGATTGAGGACATATTTCTAAGCTTAAAGACAAATTTTAAGGCAACAAACGCGAACGTGTGCTTCTTATCATTATCTTGATAAAAAACAAAGTTGTTTCCGATTACCAAATTTTGGGCTAATAATTTAAAATTGTTTTTTAAAATATTTAAATGAACAGCATAATTCATTATTTCACCAAAAAATTCCAAATTTCCAAGTCCTGATGCTGAGATGCACCCTCACACAAGAACACCTTCACCGTCCTGATTAACTGATCCAACTAAGTTCTTAAGACTCAATTCCTCATTTTTTTCTTCCATTTACAATTATACAACAATTTAACCCAAAATGTTGAATTTATTTTCATCTATAAGTAAGACGTTGTTCCAAAACGTTTTGAGCTTATTTATCATTGATTTTACGACGGAAAGCGCAAGCTTACTGTTTTTCGCACGAACAAGAACATTTCTGCGGGAAGAGGTCCTATGTAATCCAGCTAATCAGAAACCTTGGCGAATAATTTTAGGTAAAAATTAAACGTAAAATGTTTCATTCAATTTTGCAGAAACTTTTTCAGCTCTGAAATGTGTATTTTTCATGTTTTTTTTTGGCTGTAAACCTCCGATCACGCTTTGTTAACTTGGCCAGTTGACCTTTTCTTACCTTGTTTTCGATCCGATTCTTGTCTTTAAAGCATTTTATCAAGCACTTCACTATAGAACGGTATAAATTAACCAATTTAGAGACATTTCAAACCAATTTACGGCTACTGTGAGGGAAAAAAATCAAATTTCGAATCGTGTTTGTTGTTTTCTACGCATACCTGCCATTTTAAAATAATAAGCAGAATATTAGGGAATAAATACACAAAAAATGAAAGGCAAATGACTTTATAGTATCATTACAATGCAAAAATAATAAAAAAACCACATATGATAATGTTAATTATGAATTTATTCGAAAATATTTCAGTGTACGATGACTTTTGTGGCGTATCTTTTCAATGTCTCTTCGTTTTTTGACAAATTTCAAAAATAAAATGTGGCAATATTTTGAAAAAAACTATTGGGTTTCATTCAGAATAACATAGGAATGGTGTGAAAAAAAATTGGACTTCATATTCGAATTCAGTTTTGCGTTATTTTGGTTTTACTTCAAAATTTCAAGGTGTACGAACACTTTTGAGAGCCACTGTATATATAACATAAAATATTCTCAACAAAATTTAATTTTCAAGCAATTAAAAAGACTAACAAAATTTTCTTTTCCGAAGCTTGATAAACTATAAACATTCAAAGAATGCAGTTTCTCATTAATCAGCTCGTCTGTGCTTGACTACTTGACAATTTCAAAATTAAATTCTTGAAATAATCAGCTTTTGTTCCGTATACAGGTAATTGATAACCTTGTTGGAATCTCTTTAAAATAGTAAGATATATTTTATTTACGACAAAGGATTAACGACTTGTTTAACTATCTAATAAATTATCAAAAAAACTGTAAAATGACTTTAATGGGATTATGTGACGACTTAGAAACTAAAATTGACATGTTTATTGCGTAAGGCTTAAGTAGCATGTTGAAAAATTTTACAATAATAAATAAAAATTAAAATTTTAAAATAAATTTTTGAGATTTTTGAAAAGTATCAACTTTTGGTAAATATTATTCTCGGGTGTAATGTGAATATTTATTTAAAAGATTTAGAGCGGTTAGAAATGTGTTTCAAATTTTGTGTAAGGTGATGTATGGGCAGAAACATTCAGAAATATTTGCTCATCTAATTCCTTTGCATCATAAATACATTGAGATAGTAACCACTGACTAATTTATAAGGAGATCTTTAAATACAATGCAATTTTTATTGAATACACATATTTAAATGAAAAAATGATGTTAGAATTGACAATAAGCAGAGCACGGATATCTATGACCTAAAAAATCTTAAAGCATTCCCTCAAAATGCAAAAGAAGTCTACAAATATCATCAAAAATACCCTCAAAAGGATAAGTAATGCGCAATGAATTTTCTAAAAAATTGTTTTACATAGCGTTTTCGTAACATTTAATTTGAAACTATAATTCCCAACTTGTATTTATAAATGTAATCTAAAAACATGTACTGCATGTACTATAATTTTAACGGAAAAGAAATTATTTAAACAGTAATGTAATTTGTGGAAAAAGTAAATGCAAATACATACCTGATTAAGTAAATAGAAATTTATAAATTTCTAGTTTCACACTTCACGGTCATCATAGTTGCATTGTATAGCAAAGTTTTTATAACATTTTTAAAGTCCAAAGATAACCTTCTGTCTAAAAGTAATTTCGTTAATCTTTATTAATTCTGTTAACAATAAACATTTGTTATTGAAGTACATTTAAAATAAAACTCTTCCAGATAAAATAACCTAAAATTTACCGAAAAGTATGAAAGCCAATATTTTTTTTTTTTGGAAAGAAAAACTCTTTCAAAAAAAAAAAAAAAAGAGAAAGAAAGTGAAAAAAATCATTCTCTAAAATTAAAAGGAAAAAATAAATAAAAAAATAAAATTGTCCTAAAAATCACGAATAAATCGCCATAAAAAATGGCCGAAAATGCAAAAAGAAAAAAGAAAATGAATTTATCATCAGCAAGACTAGTGGTACCCACACGGCTTTGCCCGTAATAGAAAACTTAAAAGGTCTTTTGGTTCGCCTGTATATTTACAAATAATGTATAGTGCATTTTCTCGCCAATTGGCTTGTACCCATGTTACGGTTCCACGTTATGATAAATTCGAATTTTGCCAATTGGCTTGTGCCCATGTTACGGTTCCACGTTATGATAATTTCGTATCTCGCCAATTGGCTTGTGCCCATGTTACGGTTCCACGTTGTGATAATTTCGTAATTTACTCGTCCATCTTATGATAATTTTGTTCTTAAAATTGGAATAGAAAAAGAACTACATCGAATTTTCGAAAAATCGCTTCGAAGTGCACACCCCCATGCTACAAACTAACTTTGTGCCAAATTTCGTGAAAATCGACCGAACGGTCTAGGCTCTATGCGCGTCACAGAGATTCAGACATCCAGACATCCTACAGACTTCCAGACATCCTCCGGACATCCAGACAGAGAGACTTTCAGCTTTATTATTAGTAAAGACAATGTATGGTGAATTTTCTCGCCAGTTGGCTTGTACCCATGTTATGGTTCCACGTTATGATAATTTCGTATCTCGCCAACTGGCTTGTGCCCATGTTTCGGTTACACGTTATGATAATTTCGTATCTCGCCAATTGGCTTGTGCCCATGTTACGGTTCCACGTTATGATAATTATGTAATTTACTCGTCCATCCTATGATATTTTTGTTCTTAAAATTGAAATAAAAAAAGAACCACATCGAATTTTCGAAAAATCGCTTCGAGGTGCACACCCCCATGCTACAAACTAACTTTGTGCCAAATTTCGTGAAAATCGACCGAACGGTCTAGGCTCTACGCGCGTCACAGAGATTCAGACATCCAAACAACTACATCCAGACATCTACAGACTTCCAGACATCCTCCGGACATCAGACGAGAGACTTTCAGCTTTATTATTAGTAAAGATAATGTATGGTGAATTTTCTCGCCAGTTGGCTTGTACCCATGTTACGGTTCCACGTTATGATAATTTCGTATCCCGCCAACTGGCTTGTGCCCATTTCGTTACACGTTATGATAATTTCGTATCTCGCCAATTGGCTTGTGCCCATGTTACGGTTCCACGTTATGATAATTATGTAATTTACTCGTCCATCTTATGATATTTTTGTTCTTAAAATTGGAATAGAAAAAGAACCACATCGAATTTTCGAAAAATCGCTTCGAGGTGCACACCCCCATGCTACAAACTAACTTTTCGCCAAATTTCATGAAAATCGGCCGAACGGTCTAGGCGCTATGCGCGTCACAGAGATCCGGACATCCTACAGACATCCAGAAATCCTCCGGACATCCAGAAAGAGAGACTTCCAGCATTATTATTCTTTTCTTTACTATTACTAATAATAAAGCTGAAAGTCTCTCTGTCCGGAGGATGTCTGGATGTCTGTAGGATGTGTGAAGGATGTCTGTAGGATGTCTGTGACACGCATAGCGCCTAAACCGTTCGGCCGATTTTCATGAAATTTGGCACAAAGTTAGTGTGTAGCATGAGGGTGTGCTCTCGAAGCGATTTTTCGAAAATTCGATGTGGTTCTTTTTCTATTCCAATTTTAAGAAAAAAAAATATCATAAGATGGACGAGTAAATTACGAAATTATCATAACATGGAACAGTAAGATGGGTACAAGCCAACTGGCGAGAAAATTCAACATACATTATTTGTATATATACAGGCGAACCAAATGACCTTTTGATTTTTCTATTACGGGCAAAGCCGTGCGGGTATCACTAGTAGTAAATATAAAGATACAAGTGGCTGCGGCTTCGCTCTATGAAAAAAAATTAAAGATCTTTGGTCGCTTCGTATGATAACTATGTAAAGCGGCATCTCTCTGTCCGGAAGGATGTCTGGATGTCTGTGAGATGTTGTAGAATGTCTGTGAGCACCGCCAGCGCCTAGACCGTTCGGCCGATTTTCGTGAAATTTGGCACAAAGTTAGTTTGTAGCATGGGGATGTGCACCTTGAAGCGATTTTTTGAAAATTCGATTTTGTTCTTTTTGTATTCTAATTTTAAGAAACTTTTTCCGAGCAAATGATTACAACGTGGAATAGTAAATTACGAAATCATCATAACGTGGAACCGTAACATGGGCGAGCCATTTAACATAGCCAATTGGCGAGAAATTCACCCTCCATTATTTGTTAATATACAGGCGAATCAAATGACCTTTTAATTTTCTACTACGGGCAAAGCCGTGCGGGTGCCACTAGTATTGAATAAACAAGGAAACGAGTACATAATTTTCTAAGTATTTTCTTTAGGTTGCTAAAAATATTTTTCAAAAGGGAAGTAATTATTAAAGGTGAATTATTCATTATGTAGTCACGCTAAAAATGTAATCGATTTTTTTTCGGTATGTTATTTCATACAGATGAGATAAATATTATTGGCAATATGTGTTAATCTTTACTAATAATAAAGCCGAAAGTCTGTGTCTCTGAATGTCCGGATGTCTGTTACGCGCATAGCGTCTAGACCGTTCGACCGAGTTTCATGAAATTTGGCACAGAATTAATTTGTAGCATAGGGATGAGTACCTCGAAGCGATTTTTCGAAAATTCTATTTTGTTCTTTTTCTACTCCAATTTTAAGAAAATTTTACCGAGCACATTATCATAATGTGGACGATTAAATTTTCTTAAATTATCATAACGTAGAACCGTAACATGGGCGAGCAAATGAACATAGCAAATTGGCGAGAAATTCATCATCCATTATTTGTAAATATACAGGCAAACCGAATGACCTTTTAATTTTCTACTACGGTCAAAGCCGTGCGGGTACTACTAGTAATAGATAAGATAGACGTTTGAGTAAATGATAAAAATTTTCATTTAATTTCAAATATTGCTTATGCTGATTACACAAGCCTGCAAAATTCGGGTCATGAAAAAGTGATCGTACAATGTACAATAATGAGTGACTTTTATACTATTTAATGCACTGATTTCGAGTATGGCATCTATTTTTCTCAATCACGTAAGTTTGTATTTTCACAAAATGGGCTTAAATATATAGAAAACAAGGCTGTTTTGCATAGTCCGGGTGTAAGGTTCCTTTAAAATATCAATTTTCTTTTTCATTTACAAACTAATATATGCCCTAAACAATTGAAAGTACTTGCTAAATATACTTATATATAAATGTTTCGATAATTTCAGCTACCATTGTTTACTATAGCCTAGATTCATGTGCGTCTTTTATGCTCAATTCTGTACCTCAGAGCCAGACTGATGTAAGTCCAAAAATTGCGATTTTCTATTTATTAGTGCATCGTATGTCGAAGTCTATTCTGTCATGTGAACATTTCGAATTCGAGTCATGTGAACATAATTTTTTGTAGAACTCGCGTCCATTCCTTTGTGTGAGCCAGAAAAAAGTTTTTCTTCTCTCCTGTAAATTTACCTTTATGTGACATACGTCTTTCTGGCTATGAGGTACAGAATTTTTCTTTTCCAAAAGGGACTCTTTCATGCTTTTTGACCACTTTCTCAAATTCTATGCACAAGGGTGACACACTGTATGTGGATTCCATGACTCATCCTGCTCCCCAATTTCTACACTGAAATATGCATAATGTACAATCTACATAAAATCTATTATTTTTCTTTATTCTTTATTCACAACAGATTCTCCACAAATATAACAAAAGGGATTGGTTAAATTCAGACAAGCCCTTGTTCTAACATGAAAACCATAAAATTATGTACATTCTTCAACTACGAGAGACTAAGTACAGACACAACACCTTTACAAAATAGTGCAGCACTTTGCCATAGGCGGTTCGTACGAGGGAAGGGCAAGGGAGGCAACTGCCTTAAAAGTTAAAGGACTTTGATCCTCCACTTTTCTAAGTTCAAAATTAACGATAGCTTAAAAAGTTATAAAATTAATTAATTTACATGTTTGAAGAAAGAAGAATCGACATAATAAGTGTGTTTGCTATATTTTTCTCCTCCTGTTGTTTCATAAAACCAAAACATAGCATTGACTTCGAAAGAAGGAGTCTACTGTCGCCGTCTGTCTTGATTTTTGAGATCGTGTCCCGAATATTTTAGAGAAGATCATTTAATCAATAATGACCTTAAAATGTAACAGCCCAGTTTTTTTCAAAGTTATCTTTAGGGACGCCGGCCCTCCTTACCCCCCCCCCCCCCAGCTTCTCTTTTGACCCCTTACATGTTTGGTGCGCCAACCGCCTATGATCTGCACATAATCGTTTCAAATAGAGAGCAATAGAAAAGAGAGCAAAAGTGTGAAATGGGGGGAGGGGGGTAGAGAATTATTTTATCATTTCCATTTGCACCTGACTTTTTAGACATTTTAATAAACTTTAAGATGCTTCTACTTGTTTCTCAAATTTACTATCTTGTTCTTAATACTTGATCTGAAAACGTAATAAACGTTTAAAGGATAAAAAAAAAGTTAAAAAAATAAAAGATTAACCTAGTAAACAATTACTGGAAAAATATACGCAATGGTGAATGTTCATTTAGTCAAAACCTGGTTGTATGTGAAGGTTTATGACTTCTTTATATTGTGTCAATCGATTTTCCTGCAAAAATAAATTGGTTCTCGGACCGATAAGAAGTATAGAAGTTCAATTTATTTTCCCGAAATATCTGTCAAAACTGGCATTAAGATTATATTAAGATCGTGTTTTCAGCAGTAAAAGCTATTATTGATGGATGGTTATGATTTCAAGTTGTCATTTGATTTTTGATGCGTGTAAAACAATGACATTACTGTGCCATTAATATTATTGGATTGTAGAACTATCCCTTGCATTTTCATCACGTTATTTAGAAGAATCGTGAAAACAAAATATTTTTTAGTACGTGTCATTGATAAATTATTTTATAATTTATCAATGACCAATTTCAAGATAGACGATATGTAACAAGCTTCAAAGCTCTAAAATTGTGATCAGCATTGAAAAGTTGCTGTAAAGAGGTTCGTTTAAGACGTAACATGTGAAAATTTTCATTCTTTGATAGTCTCTACCAAAAAGAAAGAAAGAAATTACTTTTAAAACTGGTTGGGCAATTTCAAATATTTTTTCTCTCGCCAAATTATTATTTCGTTATAACATTAAATTGATTTTGCGCTAAGAAAATCTCTTCTGATTCTATTAAGTCAAATAACATTTTATATTCAGCTAAAATGTTTAAATTCGATCCGAAATGCTTATTTTAGGTTCATTTTCTCTTTCCTTCGTTTGGAAATCTTCGACTGTTCGAAAGTCAAAGTTAGATTTCCGTCCATCGATTCTCTTGCATCTAAATTAGCATTTCAAAAGGGTTTCCAAGATTAGATTTTCCGTTGAATGCTTCGAAATTTTGCGTTTAATCTAAATACTTTTTCCATTTTGTGTGTAATAAAGGTACGATTCTGAGCTTCCTAAAATTATCTTATTTTTATTTTAATTTTGCTTGTTAAGGTTCTGATTTTCAATGTGACTACTATAGCGAATTCAATTAAAACAACGAAACGCATCTATTAGCAATTTTTCTCTATAACAAAACATGGGGTTTCGTAGTTTCTCCCTTATTTCAAGAGTTTTTCGCACAAAATTTAATATCATAAGGCAGGGGTTCCTGAAATTTCCCAATTCGAGGTACCCTTTGAAGAATTTTCTAACGGAACTCTACTCTGTTATATTTATACACTGATAGGACCGTCACTTCTGCCTGTGGTAACCCAAAGAGTTGCGTCCATTTTGCAAACACCAATCCTAAAGCACATGTTTTTTCGATTTGTCAAACATTGTAAAATAATTAAAACAATTCTACTAAAGATATCTAAAGGATAAATATAAATGTGAACGTCCTAAGAAACTCGATTCATGTGAGGATATTTTACAAGCTTTACTCAAAAATGTATGCTTTACCTTTTACACACACCAAGCAACTGCATTAAGACAAATAATTCGTAACAAATTTATAGCTAATGAAGAAAATGCGCTACGTGGTTCAAAAATGACGCATGGTTATATGGTTAATAAGTTTCATTATAATCTAACGTATCTACAGGGTGTTTCAGATCTCTAGGGCAAAACTTTAAGGGGTGATAGTGCACATCAGGAAAAACAATATAATGGCAAAAATAAGGGTCCCAAACGTATTCCGAAGGAGATAGGCACCATTAAAGTTTAGGGTCCAAAATTTCAAATGATCATAAAAAATGGAAAAATTGGTCAATTCGTTTGTGGTTTTTGTTAAAATTATTCTTTTTATCAGTATTTTCTTGTAAATAAATTTTGGAGATGTAGTTTAAAAAGTGCCGATACAGGGTGCTTTAGACTTTGAATTAAGGAACAACTGTTTTTACTGCCATTTTTCAATCTCATTAGATTTTTTCTAATGCTTGGACTTAAACTTAAATTTTCAGCTCAAAATCAGAATCATTTTGCGTGATTGAGTCGCGCAAAATGAACTGTGTTCAGAAGTTAAAATAAACTCTGTCACAAAAAACAATACATTAACCCAGAGGGAAACGAGCGATTTTTACGCAACTTAAAAAGGATGTGGCCTATCACAAGATACGAAAATGGTTACAAATTCATAACAAAAGATTGTTTTATTAAGAAGTTATGCCACAATAAAGGTTGCGAAACCGTAAAATATATAGCCTCCTCTAGCAACTATACAAGACAAAAAACGGCGTGATATGGAGTCTAATAGGTTACCTATGACCACTTGGACTAAATCGGGATTCATCGTTGAAGGTAACATTCCTCCTGACTGTCACAACCCAGCTAAACAAGTGCAGCGAAAATCCAATTGACGGTAATCCAGTCCATCGTAATTGACGCCGGTTCGAGATACTAACGTCTTTCACCGTTCTCAGAATTCTTTTTCTTGATACCATCAGTTTCTTGAAAGTTGTTAAACGGCATGGAACTAATATTAGCGACCTTGTTGAAACGGTAGTGGCCCTCTTATGATTTGTGATCTTCGAGCTCATTTCTGTTTCTAGAATGCCTTTACCGACCGCAATGGAGTCATTCATTTATTTTTACCTACCCTAAGCTTCTACCATATTGCTGCGACCGAGGTGGCAGCAGCTACGCGCGTACAACCAACCTGCTTCTCTGAGACCTACTGTACGTCCCTTTAAAAATTAAAACATTTGTTCGTATACCTCTAAAAAGTCGTCCTCGTCACAATGGCGTCTTTACAACTCGACAGTTTCGTTTGAAATGCCCTTTGACACAAGCTTTCACACTTTCAATCGTACGTATCTGAACATCTTGTATGCGCGTATCATAGCACGCTTTTCTTTTAGTCACTGGCGACGAAATTTAAGCAATTTCTTGCCAAACTACATTCCTGCCTAGTTTGTTGGTTGCAGTTCAATTTATTCCTGATGCAAACATTTTTTTTGTGACAAAGTGTATTTCTACCTTTAAAGACAGTTCAGTTTTTGCTACTTAATCACGTTCAATGATTCTGGTTTTGGGCTGAAAATTTAACTGTCCAAGCATTAAAAAAAAAATCTAAGGATATTCAAAAATAGCGGTAAAAAATAGTTGTTCGGTATTCCAAAGTCTAAAGCGCCCTCATTCGGCATTTTTTAAACTACATCTTCAAAATTTATTTTCAAGAAAATACTGATAAAAAGAATAATTTTAGTTTAAATCGCAAACGAATCGACCAATTTTTCTGTTTTTTATGATTGTTTGAAATTTTGAACTCTAAACTTCAATGGCGCCAATCTCCTTCGGAAGACGTTTGGGACCCTTATTTTTGCTATTATGTTGTTTGTCCTGATGTGTAATATCATCCCTTAAAGGTTTGCCCAAGAGTTATGAAACACCCTGTATTTTTACTCGAACGGATCTTAGACCGGCTTTTGAAATAAAGTATTGCATAATACAATATCACCAGTGTGATACCGATTGTATGCAGATAGTTTAAATTTGCTGGATTGTGGTTAAATTCTTCTAGCTCCCTCACATTGAGAGTTACTAAAATAGGTAGGTAGTTCTTGAAAACTCTTTGTACGCTACATTGAAGCATGTACGCATTATGTTATTGGATTTTTTTCTTCAAAACATTCTGATAATCAGTAAAATATTTTATGACTATTTTGTCTGTTGAAAGATTTTTTTGGTTTGAAATACAGGTATAAAGAAACATAATTTCAAATCCTTAGAATGTACGGTGTAACTAAAAAAAGTCATGCCCTTTTTCATCGACATTTTAGGGTAGATGCATGTTGCATGTACAGAACAAAAAATGCACAGTATCATTAAGCACCGTACTATCAGGAAAATCGGTTCTATTAATTTAAATTGTGATAAATAGTAATCTTTGTTTCATAGTTGAAGTTTATAACTATAAGTAAAAATTTTCTGAAGATACTTATAAAGTATTTTACATTTACCACAATTGAGACCTTCTTTAAAGCTGTTACTGGATTAAAATTTCTTTTGAAGCGATTGTACTTTAAAAAAATTATACTTTAGTGTTTTTATCGACACTACATAATTACATATACATTGTCTAAATTGTAAAAAAAAAATTTAATGTGAATTTAGGCAGGAAACGCTAATGTAAACAGTAAGTTTAAAATTAATTTTAATCTTGTGACATTTTGTTTTATATTTCAAAAATTATTCTTCTGAAACTAAATAACAACTATAAGGTTACAAAATAAATTTTTACATGAACCAAACAGTTATTCAAATTACTTTATGAAAACATATTGGTATTTCGTTAGACTTTGTTTCATCCATTGGCACTAAGCGCTGCTTGTAACATCGAAATACGTCTCAATTCTTATTCCTATTTGAGCAATTTTAGCTTTGTTATTGTGTAACTTATTGCCTGAAACTAAATATTTTTTGTAAGATTCATTTTGTTTGACAAAAAAAAAAGTCTTCTAAAATTAATATTTCTATTTTGCTTTTTAAAGAAAACATTTATTTATCTTTTTTGAAATAAACACTTGAAATAGGAATTCCTCCTTTAGTAAGCGGACTAAATATATTTGAACATTTCTGTTACAATATTTACGTGAGATATTTTTAGACCTAGAATAAAGCTATTGTTGGTCGTGGGCTGCAATTTATCTAACGCAGCAAGTTATTTACGTTTGAAAAATTGCAGACATTCTGATCAGGGAAGCATGCGAACAAATGTTTTATACGCATATTATTCCAAGGGGCTAAAATATCTGATTTTTCATATTTTTCGAACCAATATGTTCAAATATAAGAAAATATGAAGAAAATCTTTTTAAGAAAGTCATATGAAATAAATAAGAACTACCAAGACTACAGGGTGCATCAAGTCTTGCCAGTTATAAAGAAACTTTATTTGAAAGATAAAAAAATAACTATTAAAGTTTTTGCATAATTATATTTATGTTTTGATTCTAATCTAATGAAGTTTTCGCCCCATTGGTGCACCGAAAGGGTAAGGAATGTAGGTTGCATTAACATTGAAAAATAAAAATGTTTCCTACGCAAGGAAAAACTCCCCGGGGCGGAGTGAGGAGATTTTAAGGGTAAATTCCAAAAACCTTTGATTTTAATACATATTGGCAATTCTAATATGAGTTAAAATCCACATTAGAGCTGTTAGGACCATACCCTCACACCCTAATTGGTAAACTTTGGCTGTGCTAGTGCCTGGCGCTAAAGCGTTAAGATCTTCTCAAAACTACGAAAGGTACACACGTAGAAGTGTATTAAGTTTTTGAAAAAAAAAGTTTTCAGATAAGGATTTAAAAAAAAAATACTGATTTAGTTTTTTTTCAATGAATTTTCTTTACCAGTGCAAGACTTTCTAAACACTCTGGTTAGGTCTGCCCCAACTATTAAGGTAATGGGAAAGTACCGGAATTAAAAATTTGGAAGAAACTGGAACAAACAATTGAAAAAAAAATCTTTTATTTGTACACTGTAAAAAATTTGTAAGGTTACCAGTATTAATGGGTGTAATGTCACGAATTCTGAAGTGCGAAGCATCATTTCTTTTGAAAACTCAAATTGTTGCAGGAACCTTGTACTATGTTTCAGTAGAATTCAATACGCATGCGTTGAAATCAGGTTTGGCGCAAAGCAGTAAACTCTTATTAGCGGAACGTAAACCAACCTTGGTAGCCGAGCGTTAGAAGCTATTGCTTTGCGAGTCAATGAGATTCGCGTTTTGTGTTCGGACACCACTCAGGATATTTCCTCTCTTAGTGCAATGAAAATGTCTTGTTTCTATATTAAAATGAATAAATATGTATGTTAAAATAATTGGTTGTTAATAAGCATGAACGAAAGGCGACCGAAAACCCGCCCAGTCTTGTTCGATGTTTTATCTTAATGTATTTTGTTGCAAGACCTGATTAGTATTCCACTTTTTTGACACTTTATTAAAGCTATGTTTTTTAGAACTGCTGATGCATTACTCAGAACAAAGTTTCTTAAATAACTAGTGGTACCCGCACGACTTTGCCCGTAGTAGAAAATTAAAAGGTCATTTGGTTCGCCTGTATATTTACAAATAATGGATGATGAATTTCTCGCCAATTTGCTATATTCATTTGCTTTCCCATGTTACGGTTCCACGTTATGATTATTTCATAATTTATTCGTCCACGTTGTGTTAAATTGCTCGGTAAAATGTTCTTGAAATTGGAATGCAAAAAGAACAAACTCGAATTTTCGAAAAATTGCTTCGAGAGGCACACCCCCATGCTGAAAACTAATTTTGTACCAAATTTCATGAAAATCGGCCGAACAGTCTCTAGGCGCTATGCGCGTCACAGAGATCCTGACAGAGAGACATCCAGACAGAAATAGATCCAGACAGACTTTCAGCTTTCTTATTAGTAAAGATAATTATCTTGCATTTGATTTATCCCTTGCAGTATGAATAGAACCAAAGTTAAAAGTAACTTTTTCAATGGCCAAAAACTATTTAAAAATGATTTAACAATATGAAAATATTGAAAAACAGAAAACTAGTTTGCTCGAATAAATTAAAATATAAATATCTCATTGAGTTAGAATCATATAATACAAAGAGGCCAGCATGTTGTTCTTTAAACAAAAAACTCTCACATTCGGAGCTATTGTAAAAAAGCTGAGTTTTTAACTCTATTTTGTACTTTATGTACGTTGTTGTCGTTTTACTAATACTAAATACATATTGGAAACCCTTTGGTCAAAATTTTCGGCAAATCAACCGGACTCATTTGCATTGCTTAGAAAACCATACATAGCTGGAGAAAGGAAAGAAAGGTTTGAGGCAAAGTGCAAGTTAGTTATATTCTACCGGCAATTTGCATACGCTTTTACTTAACCTGATCTTGTTACAAGGCAGAAAATCGAATTAAGTAAAATGAAAATACATATTATTGATACATGAATTACTGGGTTACTACAAATCCTTCATTCGTTTTCGAAACTCTACATTTTCAAAAGTATTGCATTTACAATGATGAGGAATATAAACATCACACAACCTCATCTCACATAGTCACAAACTCATCAAGATTTGAAATTGATTTAACCCAGTGGTTACACGAGTTGCAGTATTCTTAAAATGGCGACAAAACAAGAAACGAAGTTTTTTGTGTATTACACAATGCATGAAGTTTCATCTGTTTTTTCCGTGCTTTGGGTATACTTTAATGACCTTGTTTACCCCACTATCAAAAGCGTTAGAAAAGCTCAAGGATAGCATCCACGCGGCAGTTATTAACGTAACCAAGAGACGCTGAACGCTGCCAGAACGTATAACTCACACTTAAAACGAAACGTTTTTCTTGTTTTACTGCTATTTAAAAATGCTTGTATTACCACTTGGTTAACACAATTCCAAATCTTGATGAGTTTGGGGCTTTATTCATTTATTCTTCGTTGTTGTACATTCAGTACGTTTGGATATGCGGCGTTTCGAAAACAAATTTAACATTTGTAGTTATTCTGTACGTTTTAAAAATAACTTAGCAGAATTTGTAACAGATCTATTACTGAGCCCCTAGTTTCAGAAAGATAGGTGAATGAAAACTTCACTAGAAACCTCAAATAGGGCAACAATAAAAAATTTTTTTTACACGTGTTTACGAAATCGAGTACATTTTAATATATTTTACTTTTTTTCACCTATCTTCATCTTTTGAGTGTGAAACCTTATGTTTTATAATGCGGGTTATCTGCATGGCTGAGATTGGAAGGAATTTTTAAAAAACTTATTCACTTTATTTTGTTACCGTAAAGAAGGGCTACTTGAGCCTCCAGGTTAATCTGCATGGCTGAGATTGGAAGGAATTTTTAAAAAACTTATTCACTTTATTTTGTTACCGTAAAGTGGGGCTACTTGAGCCTCCAGGCGCTACTTGAACCCATGAGAAAAAAAAGTGTTTACAATCCATCCTGGCCCTATATAACTCAATGTATAGACTTAAAAATCTTTCTCTATGGTAGCTGTACTATAAACAGGCTGGAACATGAAACAAAGTTTCTGCTATTCCCGCCCTTTTCTAATTGAGGTTATGATTGCAAGTTGTCTAAACAGTTGTTTTTTGTGTCTGCAAACTTTCACATGTAAGTTCATGGAAACACCTGATATCATCAAGGTCAAGATAGTTTTATGTTTGCACTCTATTTCTTAATAAAATAACAGTGTTTGAAGGTTATAGCTATATAATTAACACAACAACTAATATAAGTTATTAAAATTCCACTGATTGCCTTAAAATGGGGCTACTTGAACCCAGCATTCAAACAGCTCCAAACCACATTTCATCACTAAATTATGTTAAGTAAGGTTTGTAATCTTTTAAATAAAGAAGTTAGTTACTATTTATACACGTTTTTTACAGATCTAGGGATAAAAAGGGTTCGAAAGTAAAAGCGAACCCTTTGAAGTAGGAAATGATGCGGATTATTAAGAGGAAAAACTACAATTGTGTCCAGATTCAACTAATTCCGGAGAAATGTCTTAGAGAGTGCATCAGCCCATATTGACTTAAGTATATCAACTCTAAAAAGGAAATTAAAAGATCGTTCACAAAACAAGCCTGGGCTTTCTGCAGTATTTAGTAGCTAGGAAGAGCAGGTATTAAATAATATCAGAAAAAAAAAATCCATCCAAGCTATTAAATTGAGGGGTTTTCATTCTTTCTAATGTTTAAATAATGAGCATTTCAATTAGTTTTAGCTGTTGTTAGATTATGTTTCTATTTGAGAAATTATGTTTGCCTAAAAATATGTTTTTATGTATACGTTGATTTTACATTAATTTATATCAATAATTTGCAATTTATATAAATAGTTTGCTCACTAGAATGTATGTTTTGAGTTTATTTTTCAAACTCATTGGTTTTTCTTGATACCACCACCTTTTTTACAGCTTTTTCCAATGGATTTGCTGAGTGGGACCAAGTAGCCCCAGCGTGGGTCTACTTGAACCAATTTTTAAAAATAGAAAAAAATATATAAATATTTAAAATTGTTGTTTAAAAAAGGCTTTAGGTGGTAGCAGAACGTATGAAAATGGTAAAAACAAGGTTATCAGTTCACATTAAGGGTTTAACAAAGCATTCAGTGTAAAACTCGCAAAAAGTATGAAATTTCGGGTCCAAGTAGCCCCAGTTTACGGTAGATAAATTCACACCTTCCTTTAATTTATTCTATGCCCCCCTCTCTTAATCCAGGGGGAAAACTCTTGTATTATCGCATTCCGGTAAACATTTGATATTAAAAACAGAGGAAAACTGCTAAATATTTGTTAAAGTACCAACAAATGCTATTCCATTTGAAATGAAAAAACAACATAGACAATGTTTTCTATTATTTCCAGCTATTGTATTTCTATGTGCACCTAAATCCATACAACGAGGTGAGAAAAAAATGAAAATAAAACCGTTTTCATAACGTCTGGAAACATCAGGGACTAGTTCTCAGCAATTTATCTTAATGTTTAATCTCACACGACTTTTCGGACTAGTATAATATCACTCTGTATCATATACTAATTTCTCAAACCTTTGAATATCATTCTCCGAATGCATGTATAAATGAAAAGGAATTTAGTATGCACAGAACATGAGTAATAACTTACGCAAAAAGATTTAAAGCACTGTATGTTTTGATACAAATCTTTTTGACGACACATGATCTCTCTTACCATTAAGTTTGTTTAAAATTTGAAAATAAGCAGACAAATGTTGCCGAGTTTATTTAATTGGAAGACTTTTGGAGTCTGAATAATGAACTCTGCTCAGCTATTCATAAATTTACTCGTAAAATTCCTTAGAACACCATGGGTTGAAAGATTTAGCATATTGTACTAATGCAATTTATTCTAATGTATTTGTTCATAAGCAGAGCATATCCATAAATGAATACTACTGGAAAAATATATTGATGAAAAAAAAGCACAAATTCATTTCTGCTCCTGTTTTGTAAAATGGCGTTATAGTTTTCTAACAAGAGAATTAAATTTCTATTGCTGAAGTTATTGTAATTTCTACAAAGCATTATTTACGATGCGAAAAAACGTAGTATGTATTTTAAGCAACTAAGATTAAGAATATGCTTTTTTTAAAAACCATTGTAGATCACCAGCCAAAGTGTAATTACAGTTAGATTTCCAAGAAACGAAAGGGTTTTAAGAAAGCGAAGGTATTTATGGGCAACTATCTAGAAAAATGCAATTTCTTGTCTCAAGATATGCCTTAAAATGTAAATAAAGCACTTCGAATGACAACGAACTTCGGACTTTTGAGACTCGGATTTTCGAGACTCTAATGCATCTTTATGAATATAAGTGAGCTTTTGACGATGAGAAGGATGATGTATTTTTTTTTGGTTTTCTCAATTTACTTTCGGTCCCCTAAGTGCATGGCCGATTCCTTTTTTTCTTTTTTGGCCTAGGAAATGACTGCTGGAGCATGCCTTTTTTGTGCCAGAAGTTACAGAACAATTGGTCTCTTATTTCACGAGAAATCCGCATAAATGAAAATTTCTGAAAGTTTCCCAATACTTTGAGCTTTATAGTGCATACAGTAATTCTTTAATTATTTAACGCTTTACCCCACCAGCGGGTTAAGTAGAGGGGTGAAAACATTCTCTTTTAAATGTTTCACTGAGATAAATCAATCCAAAAAATAAAAAATAAATGACTTGTGTTTAATCTATATGCACACCACGTGTACAAAATGCAAAAAGCTTTCTTAACATTAATTTGACTGTATGGTATTCACTAAGAAAAATCTTGCCGAAAAATAAAGTTAGTTAAACTCTGTGCCCTAGATATAAAGTAGTGAGCTATAAGTTCAGGATATCAATTCAACTACATTTATAGTGTTATTTTACTTTGAATACACTAAAAAAGAAAAAGAACTCTGCATAAAAATTTCACTTTCAGTTATTCATAGCTTAGTAGTTTGGTTTGACGATAATATAATTAAGTTTGAAATTGTAAATCGAGGCTTAAAAATATCATGTTTATTTTATACGATAGTTTTTCCTCTGAGGTATTAAACGCATTCTAGTCAAATTCAAAGATAATAGTGTGTGGATGAAAAGCATTTTCTATAAATAAAATTTTTCATAGAATCTACTTAATTGTAACTTGAATTTCCTTTATTTAATTTAAGGTGTTAGAAAGATATTTCAAACTATATAATGTGAATATATTAGATTAGGATATATTTCAGTTCGTTTTCCCCGAAGTAATTCGAAAGGAAATTATTTGATATATTTCCGAATCAGTTTCAATGTAACTTGATTGCACTGAAAAAAAGGCTTCCTTTTCTTTTGTTTGGTTAAAAACTAAAATGTTATTCTTGGTACAAATTTCATTCCTTCGAAGTTATTTCTGTGTAAATGGATTTCGGAATTTCATTCAAAAGAGATTTGTCGGTAATTTGATTTTCAAATATGAAACGCGATAAATAATTGTTTACGAAATGAGTTTTTTTCTTCAAAATATACATAAAAATACTTTTTACCTTATTTTCTTATAAAAGATGCAATTTTTCTGGAAACTACTTTTCTTTTGTTTCTATTTTTAGAAAGTGGGATGTAAGAAGATTTCGAATGTTATTTATACTTGAATAAAATTTGACAACGTATATAAAGTACAAATACAAAATGAAAAAAGGTTAAAAAACCAGCAAACAGCTGTTTCGGCACTCTAAAATACAAATGCCATCATCAGTGCAAATAAAAACGAAGACAGGTTCAACCCGACTAAAACACAGTCGAGGCGAACATTGGAATGAGAGACGAGTTGTAAAAGATATGAGAGCAGTACCGGAAACGATGACGTCAGGGTTACGTCAGAACTACAGAGGACAGTTGCACTCAGGAGAAAAACGTCACGGACAAAAAAATAAATCAAATAACAGACTTCCAAACATTAGGAAAAGGGGGAGTGCTAGACAAATCTTGACGATTAAATTAGCATTTTTCCATATGTAATATGACTCCCAAAAATCTAAATCATGAATGGACGAACACTCGTGAATAACTTTGGCGGAAGAAAAAATAAAATTATGGCCACAAGACCAACAATGTTGAGCAATAGAGGAGCGTTTGAGATCCTGTTTTTTGACGTAGTTTTCGTGTTCTTTTATCCGGAATTTGAGGGATCGTCGAGTCTGCCCAATGTAGGCTAATTTGCACTGGCAGGAAACACTATAAATGCCCCATTTGTCAAGGTTCTGAACAGGGTGTTTAAGCTGTGAAAATTTTAATTTATTAACAGGAGAAAAAGTGACGGAAAAATGAAACTTTTTTAAGATTTTGGCAATTTGTAGACTGATTTTAGGAAAAAAGGGTAAGACAACGGAACTCGAATAGTTCACAGGAGCAAGTGTTTGATTTTTGTTAGCTGAGTTACATAGCTTCTTATAAATGGTATCAATAATATCTGATGTGAATCCCCGATCAACCGCAATACCTCGTAGGTAATTCAGAATTTTTTGACAGGAGGTCTTGGCAGAGAGCTGCTTTTTATTCAAACAAACACAAATCAGTACTTAATAAAAAGTTAACCAGTTTATGTAAAGTTTCTTCTAATCTTACAACTTATAACTTACCAAAAGTTAATGTTAATGCTGTCGTCAATCTTTCAGATGTTTCCTTAAATTCTGTTCAAGTTAATGCTTTAAAATTCAATAGTAATTTTGCGGCCCCATCTAAACCGTCGTTTCCTCTTTTAATTGCTCCGGTCGAAAAGGCCTTGAAATTTAGTGCTTTAACTTCCACACAGAAGGATTCAATCCGTCATCTCATTTCTAACAACATCAACTTCAATTCACAGTTCCATAACAACAAGCTATATAATGTAACTCGTACCGTAAGAGATTTATGTGCTAACTCTGATTTAGTCATTACAAACGCTGATAAGGGGGGCCAAATTGTTGTTCTAAACAAAAAAGATTATATCAACAAATGCAATAACTTAATTTTAGATGGGCCATATGAAAAAATCAAACAAGATCCTTGTGGTAAAGAATTAAAAACTATCAGTAACGCCATTAAGTCATCTCCGTTGATTCCAGATTTTCACAAAAAACGCTTGATTCCTTCTGTTGCACAATGTTCCAGATTCTACGCTTTGCCTAAAGTGCATAAACCACTCATTCCTCTCCGTCCCATTGTTTCTAACATTGGTAGTGCTTCTTACAAATTGGCCAAATTTTTAGTTTCCGTTTTTTCACCTCTTCTTTCCAGCAATTGTTTTACTGTTCGGAACTCTCTTGACTTTGTTCGCAAACTTCGAATTTTTCAGCTAAATAACCATAGAATGGCCTCTTTTGATGTGAAGTCACTCTTCACTAACGTGCCTGTTGAAGGTGCGTTAGACTGCCTTAAAATGAGATTAACTGAACATCACTTTTCCGATTTTGAGATCAATGAATTATGCAATTTAACACGTTCTTGCTTAAAACTAAACACGTTTATTTTCGACGGTAATTTTTTCCGTATGACTGAAGGTCTTGCTATGGGCAACCCTTTGAGTCCAATTCTAAGTGATTTGTACATGCACTATTTCGAACTTAAATTATTTAAAATTATACAATTTGATTTTTACGTCAGGTACGTTGACGACATTTTTGTGCTTTTGGACTCATCTGTCAGTGACCTTGATAACCTTTTATCCATCCTAAATACTATTGACCCACATATTCAATTTACTGTTGAATTGGAATCTGGAAATCATCTTTCTTTTCTTGATGTGTCCATCACTCGTCATAACAATATGTTTACAACTACTGTTTTCCGTAAACCCTTTGCTGTTTCTCTTCCCCCCCACAAGTTATCCGTTCACCCTCCTAAACAAAAATTGGCTGCTTTTAGATCTTTTATTTACCGTGCTTTAGCCATTTGTTCAAATTCCAATTTACTTTCATCAGATCTGAATTACCTACGAGGTATTGCGGTTGATCGGGGATTCACATCAGATATTATTGATACCATTTATAAGAAGCTATGTAACTCAGCTAACAAAAATCAAACACTTGCTCCTGTGAACTATTCGAGTTCCGTTGTCTTACCCTTTTTTCCTAAAATCAGTCTACAAATTGCCAAAATCTTAAAAAAGTTTCATTTTTCCGTCACTTTTTCTCCTGTTAATAAATTAAAATTTTCACAGCTTAAACACCCTGTTCAGAACCTTGACAAATGGGGCATTTATAGTGTTTCCTGCCAGTGCAAATTAGCCTACATTGGGCAGACTCGACGATCCCTCAAATTCCGGATAAAAGAACACGAAAACTACGTCAAAAAACAGGATCTCAAACGCTCCTCTATTGCTCAACATTGTTGGTCTTGTGGCCATAATTTTATTTTTTCTTCCGCCAAAGTTATTCACGAGTGTTCGTCCATTCATGATTTAGATTTTTGGGAGTCATATTACATATGGAAAAATGCTAATTTAATCGTCAATGATTTGTCTAGCACTCCCCCTTTTCCTAATGTTTGGAAGTCTGTTATTTGATTTATTTTTTTGTCCGTGACGTTTTTCTCCTGAGTGCAACTGTCCTCTGTAGTTCTGACGTAACCCTGACGTCATCGTTTCCGGTACTGCTCTCATATCTTTTACAACTCGTCTCTCATTCCAATGTTCGCCTCGACTGTGTTTTAGTCGGGTTGAACCTGTCTTCGTTTTTATTTGCACTGATGATGGCATTTGTATTTTAGAGTGCCGAAGCAGCTGTTTGCTGGTTTTTTAACCTTTTTTCATTTTGTATTTGTACTTTATATACGTTGTCAAATTTTATTCACTATGCAGTACAAAGTTTTCGACTACTTTTTATGTTATTTATACTTGTTTGCAACTATAGTTGACAGTGATGTCAGGACGCGCAGAAGAAATACCGAGTTAACACTTACTAGCTACCTACCCTACCTGCTTCGCGAATAAGAGAAGAGCGCCACCTGTCTATGAGCTGCTATTTTCTGGCGCGTTTGTTTCAAATGGATGTAAAGTTCCGCGCTGCTTTGCTCGTAAAATTGAAAGTAATTAACGATTGACGGAAATTATGACTAAAAAAGGTTACGTATGCGTGGGTTTAACTAACTAATCCGATTTCTAAAGCGAAGAGCTTTTTTCACTAGAATATTGGACAATGCGCAAGGAACTATTTCCTTCGATTGGTGTCAGCTTATTTTTCCATTGTCAAGTAAGCTTGCAGTCGAGTAAACACATTAAAAAAATCCGAAACATTACTGGGTATTTCCGTGTTACGTTTCGGGATTTTGATGGTTTTTATTCACTTCCTGGAAAAATCAAGTTTCATTGTCAAAAAGTTTCCTGAATTGCTACAAGTTGCACGAATGCAGTCTTTTCACTGTTGTGAAAAATAATTTTACCTCATAGTTTAAAGATTAACTGAGCGTATTTATAAAGAGTATCGGCTTCTGTACAATTACGGCTCGTCCATGCTAATTAAGCTGCCAAAGGAAGCGAATAACTATGGACTACGTAGCTTTCCAAGAGTTGCAGGCGAGTAAAATTCTCCTTACTTACTTGCAATTCTGGCTTAGCTTTGGCCATATTTGCAATAATACTTTTGGAACTTCCTTGATAAATCAGGAAGATGCCAAGCTAATATTTTATACCTTCCTAAGTTTACTCTACTTTTAAAGAGACACGACTGGCTTTAAGGTTTCTGAATATTTCAGGAGGCTTTCAGGATAATATCAGGAAGGATACTGAATTTTAGCGGAAAACGTTCCTGGATTTTGCAAGATATGTTACTGGCAGAAATTAGGCACATCAGCAACCCATTATTTCCCAGGAACGTTTCTGAATTGTTTTTACAGTGTAGTATTCCCTCAAAAGCTTTTATAAAACAATAACTATTTATTTTTATTTCAAATGTTTAGTATTAAAAAAAAAACATTATAATCAACTTATAGCTTACGTAACACATTTAATGTAAATGGTATGATGCAGCAAAAATTGAAGAATATAAGTTAGCAAAAGAAGAATTTTTGAGTGAAACAAAAAATTTGAATATTTTAAGATGATCATCCAATAGTTTTTCTAAATCATGCTGAGCTATAGCAAATGTCCGTGGCTACCAGTAATATACCTTAAAATTAAACAGATAGATGTTTTTTCATTACTTTTCTGTAGCTACATTACAAAGTAAAAAAAAGTCTTTGATGCATCTTTGCTTCTAAGTGCCTCATATTATCAAAGTTTAACAAATTAAACCCATGCTGTTAAATGAATTGCTCAAACATAAGCTCATCATCACGACAGCTTTACATTTCAAATTTTATTGTTATAGCCCCTGTAAAATAATGTTTTCTGAAACCAAGCACAATAAATTGTAGAACAAAGCTTCTCCAGTTTCCATAGATAAAAAAAAAAAGTTTTTAGATTTGTGTTTAAATTGTGAAAAAAAAACATAAATTGCGACCTAATGTAGCATACTTTACGCTTGAATGTAACTCACTTATTGAAGATGTTATTTAAAAAGCTGTGAAGATCTAAATTAATATTTAATACTAGTGGTACAAGCACGGCTTTGCCCGTAATAGAAAAATTAAAAGGTCTATTGGTGCGCCTGTATATTTACAAATAATGTATGGTGAATTTTCTCGCCAATTGGCTTGTGCCCATGTTAAGGCTCCTCGTTATGATAATTTCGTAATTTACTAGTCCATCTTATGATAATTTTGTTCTTAAAATTGGAATAGAAAAAGAACCACATCGAATTTTCGAAAAATCGCTTCGAGGTGCACACCACCATGCTACAAACTAACTTTGTGCCAAATTTCATGAAAATCGGCAGAACGGTCTAGGCGCTTTGCGCGTCACAGAGATCCTACAGACATCCAGACATCCTCCGGACATCCGGACAGAGAGACTTCCAGCTTTATTATTAGTAAAGAAAAGATGAAAGAAGCATTAAAATATTGATTTTACATACTTGACGTTAGAGACGTATTTCTTAGAAAAAGTTCGATTACAGTAATCTGAATAATAGGATATTGTTAACAAAATTTCTTCTAAAATTAAAACAAATTATAGATAAAATGTTATAAATTTTAACTTTTGTTTTAATACTAGATAGAGTTATTTCTATAAGAGTTATATTACGATGTATTTTAGGGCAATATTAGTAAAGAGATAAAGTGAAATGAATTTGACGTAACTTTTCTCGGCTTCGGTAACAGCTAATTCAGTGGTGGTAAAATGTTAATTATTGACACTTAAAACAATTACGTGGATATAACTCTAACTACACACTTAGAAAAGATTAAAATGAAATGAATCTTTACTCAATTAATAATTGAAAAGCTTAATTAACACTACAGTTATGTAGTAAAATATTATTAAAATGAAATTAGAAATGTCGTTTTTTATAATAATATTAAATTATTAATTGTTTTTAACGCCTAACAGCACCAATATATGATATTAAAGTTTAACTTATTTATATCTGAACCTTTTTTAAAAAATGTCTTTGATATCTCCTCTCCCCCTCACCACTTTTTTTCGTTCAGAAGATCGTACAGCTAAGTTTAATTTAAAAAATGTTTTTTTATTTGGCTCTACCAAAATGTCTTTTGCCAAAAGATCAGTTCTTGTTGAAGTTGTACGCCAAGTTTGATGCAGTTGTTTGTGTTATGATGGTTAAAATTTCTAAATTAAACAAAAAGTGCGGAATTTCTACAATCACGTTTTACACTGTAATGAGCGTTTTCAGAAAACATTTGAAGCAATGACAATAACAAGACAATGGGTGAGATGACTTCATATCTAACAGACATAAATCCTATCAAAAGCATTTTTTAAAAACTAATAGCTTGGCATTAGTGATTGCAATACCGGTATACCGTTATACCAAATACCGGTATTTCGAGCAAGTTTGCAATTTCGTAATACCGGTATTTGCTGAAGTAAAATACTGGCATTTTCGGTATTAGCAGAAAATAATAAGTAGTTTCAATTAAAGAATTTTCATTTTAACTTATTAAATATATACTTATATTTTAAATGTACATTTCTTTTACCATGATACAGACCCAAAATAAATCTATTGATGTAAACACTCGGCCTCAAAAGCACGAACTAATAGAATATCATTAAACAAAAGTAGTGGAAAGATTGCAACATATAATATTTTCATTGCTAGATGGTGAGATTAATCGCATTTTTGTGCGTTTTCGTGTACCATGTTTTTATTTTTTTTCAATTTCCCTTTGGTGAATTTTGAGTGTAATCTCGAATGTTTTTCTTCTATGAATAATTTATTCCAACCGTCAACTGTATTAATTCTTTATGATATTTTCTTTAAATATTTGTCTCAACTGTACTGAATTTTGGCAAACAACTTTTTCTTGTTAGGAAAACAAATGGTAATTTGTTGTCACCGGTATTGGTTTGTTTTGATGTCTCGCTTAATACTTAGCAAGATAATATTTAGAAATTATATCGTGTCTTTAAAAATTTTTCATAGAGGTTAAGCATAATCATTTGAAACATATTTCCTGATATTTACATAATTACAATTGTAAAGAATTCGGAAAAGAACACGAAAACGAATAAAAGAAACGAACAAGATCAAATTTAGTAAAGTTTATTATAAACTTTAAACAGAAAGGCTAATAATAAAAATTAATCACAAACGTCTCCTGCTCAAGAGAAAATGATGTTAATACTGGAAAAGTGTCATCTCTCGGAAAGAAAACAACCAGCTACAAATCTTTAAAAAATATAATAATAACTAGCAAAAATACCCGGCGTTGCTTGGGTCAGTAATAATTGGGAGAAACAATCGCTACTTTCTTTCGTTTTCTCTTTAACCGAAAGAACTAAAAACACACCGCTTTGACGTGATTAAAAATCGAGCTTCTTCCTTACCCATAAAAGTAAAATAGCAATAAGTACAAAGAACGAACGAGTATTCAATTAGAAACGAAAGCACGAGTTGAAGCATGTAAAAATTTGAAGAATTTCCAAAATATGAACTAACAAAGATCACTAAAAGAACCGTGGGGTTTATTTAATTAAATAGTACATACCCACAAAAAGAAAAAAAACCCTCTCAACTATGTTTCCCTAAGTGTGCAAAAAGTAGATTTTCCAAATGTTTAAATGACTTTAAACTCATGTTTGCTCCGAAGAAGCCTTGATTCAAAATTTTCATTATGATTACTTTTAATATTGCTGTTGTAAGGCAACGAATTTCCGTAACAATGGGTTTTGTATTTAGTCATTTAATGGGGAAATTGCATGACATTTACTGTTTTCCATCATAACGTTTTTAAACTAAATTTTTAGGAATAAATTATAGCCTAAGTTGCTATCTGATAATGTAGCTATCTATGGTTAAAAAAATGGTTAAAATCGGTCCAGTAGTTTTGAAGATTACCCCGGACATACATACATACAGAAGTAGCCATTTATGTATACAGATACACAGAACACAAAAGAAACACACACACAAAATGTTTTTTTCCAAACATAACACGCAATAGACTGAATTATTTGAAGATGAAGGACTTCTAGACAATTAGAGAAGGCGTATAGCACATTGTTAACAGCACCACTGATCTGAGTGAATTCTGAAAGAGTATTTTCAACTGTAGGAAAGTTGAGCACTAAATGAGTTCCAGGCTTAGAGAGCATTCAATAGATGCATTATGTTTTCTGCTATTATGAATTTTTTATTATGACATTTATTTCTTCATTTAAATATGCGTTCAAAATACGTCTTCACAAATATTACAATTTTTGTACAAAATTACGAAATATAGGCAACAAAACAATATGTTTTTAAGAATTGTTTGAGAAATTTCAAATATCGGTATTAATACAGGTATCACGTTTTAAAAATTCCAAATACCGGTATTGAATTTTTGGTTCGGTATTGCAATCCCTACTTGGCATGATTAAAAACAAAATATGAGTAACACCATCAAAAAATCTGCTGCAATAATCACGTTTAAAAATTAATTTAAAAGCGTTTTGACTTTAATCAACAGTTTTTCTTTTGGTTATGTACATCAATTCCTTTTCTGTTTTTTCAATCGTAACTTGTATGTTCGTATAGCTTAGTTTTGAATCTATACTTTTTTTAAATGAGTTGAATCTATACCGCAACTAGTAACTTCAAGTATTTCTTGTATATTATTCTTAGTATATTATTCTTGTATATTATTCCTGTTTTTTTTATTCTTATTATAAAGTATTTCTTTGAATCCGTCCGACAAATTAATCACTTTTGTCTAGAAATAAGTGAATTTTAAAAACGCTTACTTCGTACGTTTTTATTTAATCGGTTACTTATAAAACAATGCAATACTAAGTTACTAAAATTAAAAAAAACAAAACAAATAAAGTTAGCTTGAAACAAAGGGGAAGAAAAGCTAAAAAAAAATAAAAGAAATAAAAGAAAACAAAGTACACTGTGTGCGCTTCGACTGTTTATAAATTGCGCTTTTGAGTCATTATACGTAATGTGAGCATTGAGAAAGCGGCTTTTCTTCTAATTAAGATCTAAGATTGCACTCCGAACAATGTTTTCCACTTAGAGCCTCAGACTGCTTCCTTCGTGACAGTATTTTCCCTATAGAGTAGCACATTGCTCTCTTGATAGTGATATTACCTTCTAGAAACTTTCCATTATATTCTCAGGGATTATATTAGTCTTTGACCACAGAGTAGTCGACCCCATTAGAGTAGTAAACTGGCCATGGGATTAAGTTTAACCATTTCAAAATTCCTCGTACATTCCGTAACTTATCATCTCTTCCAAAAAATCAGGGTTTTTATGATTGAAGTACATTTTTAAAAAGATTACGAGAGGGAAAACTAATAAAAATATATTAAATTTACAATTAACAAAATGTTATAGCATCATCTTTTTTTTTCAATAAAAAAAGAAAAAAAGAAACAATAAGCCTTACAGCGAGCAAGGAATGTGAGAAATACACTAATATCGTTTTATATAGCTTATTTACGCCACATAGATTTATAAACATCTGACTTGAGCTATTATTGCTCTTCCCTTAAACTGGTTTTTTGTAGCCATTGACTTTCTTCTACCATAAGTAGCAGTCTGTACATCTGCTGTTTGTATTTGAGTGATACGCTCGACAGTATGCGTAAGCATTTGTTACACTCGATTTTCTATTTATTTTATTATTTTAGGTTCTAATATTATTCATCTTTTTTAGGGTTGACCCCTAGAAATACGTTTAAACGGCGTAAACAACTGTAATAAAAACTTCGTGAAAATAACATAGGAAATCGAACAGTGAAGTCCTACTTAAACGGTCGGGCGTATCTCTCAGATACGCTACATGTATTCTAACACTAAAATTAAAAAAAAAAAAACAATAAAAAAATAAAATAAAGTAAAAAAAATCTTATTTATTTGAAAACTAAGTGTATGTACCTATGTATCTATATATCTATATCTGAGTTACTTCTCCCGAACGCCAATGAACTGACCATTGAACCAGGTATCGAAAGATTCGTAATTTTCTCGTCTTCATGTTTCTCCATTTAACATAATCCTCCGATAATAATTAGCGGACATATCAATTAAAAACTATTAATTATGATACTTGGATTTCGACATAAAATCCCTCATTTTCGAAGGCTTTCCTCCATTCAAATTATTATTCATTGCTTCAACTGAACTTTCCGTACCAATGCTTCTATTAAAATTTGTAGCGTGAGGAAAGTCATTGAGAAGAAAGATCTGTTGCCATTTCTTTTCTCGAATATGAAAAAGTAAAATTCTGGCTTTTGTTTTGAGGTTTTTCCTGTAATCGGGGGATTTAAAATGTTTCTTTTTTGGTTATTTTCCTGCAATCAGCCGCAAAATTTTACTGAATTAGTTTTTCTTTGTTCAAGCCTGATTGTTGAATACGTGTCACTAGACATAACATTTATTTTCGAGGTAGACCGTGCAAAGTCGGGAGACGCAGCTAGTAAATAAGTAAAATGTGTCTAAAATCATATTTCAAAGGGACAAGTTCACTAGACTTCTAAAATTCAGCTGTGAGTTATGCGAAAGCTTTTTTGTATGTAAAAGTGTATCTGGGAGATTCAAAAGACCTTTCATGTTAGTATAGAGGCCGCGCCCGCTGGAGTATTAAAGAGTTGAGCAACAGTGAGAAATTGTACGCACTGTTGTTAAACAAAATTAGTTACTTACAGACACTGAAAACACTGTGAAAGTTGAACTCAAAGTTAATGCTGATAATATTAAAGACGATTTATTAATTTGGTGCAGTTGGGCGAAGCAATGTACCGACCTCTCCATGATACTTCGAGGCATGATACAAAGAGGCACTGTTGAGAGTGCAGATCAATGATATTTAATTACTTACGGAAGGGTTATATGAGGCAGTAAGAAGCAAAGGGATGCATGTGAATATTTTCAAGCTTTTAGTAAAACCCGTTTAAAGATGCGGTCATAGGTAGGCTGTCATTGAAACGTTGTTATAAATCATGCTGAATAACTGCAGTTATCACGGCTTCTAGTACTATATCTTGCCCCAATACAGAGGAGAGATTTACCTGCTATTTGTACTGGTTATCTTCAAATTTTTAATTTTTTCACCTATATCCCTTTGCTTCTTACTGCCTCATATCAGCTCTATCAATATGCTTTTGTTGTGGTTACTAATCCTCTAATGTGTGACGAAGTCAGAAAAGATCCAAAACGTTGTTAACTTAAAGACGAAAAAGAACAGCATAAGAAAAGAATCTGAATAAACTGTTTTACTACACTGTCTGATGCAGTCAAGAATAAACTATGCAGAAGCCTGACTAAGAAATACGTTTTAGGTACGATTAAAAAAAATTAAAATAAGTTTTCAATTTTAAAGCATTATTCGTTTAAAAATATCTACAACAACACAATTTCCCCTGCTGAAATTTCCTTTGAACTTACTTCTTTGCTAAAAACAATCTTTTCATGATCTTGTTTTTGAATCCGGTTAGAAAGATTGATTGCAATATTAAAAGAGTAGTTCATTGTTTATTTAAAAATAGGAACTTATGTTATAAGTGTTTTTCGCACGATGTTTTGATCAGACCTTCGGTTTTTTTTGAAAATTGTTATACATGATCATTGAAAAAGCTGTAAAAATGAGTATATAAGTTGACCTTATTTTTACATATAATAGCGCAATGGGGTTGTTCTCTTCAGTCAAAAATGCTACTTTTAATCACTGAAGTTGATAGAAAGAAAAAAAAAAAAAAAAAAAAAACATGGAGCAAGGAATTTTTTTTTCAAAACGTTTAGTTTTTAAATGTTTTTATAAAATGTCTGATTTTTCAAACAAGGCGTGGTCTTTATGACGCCACGTGTGATGAACTTTGGCGCATACTCCACTGGGGCGCTCAATGTTTACGCTTACAACCTACCACGTTTCCAGATTATGATAATTAAGAAGCGAATTAAATATTGCGCTCTACGCTAATGGCATCAGTGAATGGCATTTCATCACTTGTGGGGTCATGTGCGTAAAAAATGAAATTGAACCTGCGCACCGATTAAAAAATAATTGTTAAAGAATATTAAACTTTGTCAAATTATTTTTAAAATGTCAAATCCTATGCTTTTAATCATTCTATTTCAGAGAAAAATGTTTTTAAAATTTCAGAAACGAACCCATTGGAAATTGCTATGCATTAAATAACTAATTAAACGAGACAATTCTTTGTGCATACTCTTATCTCAAATTGCTAAGAAGCTAAGAAAATTGTGGCTTATTTTAGCAACCATCGATTTTCATTTTAAAGATTTCCACTTCCAAAACGCTACATTTTCCCCTCCAAGACTTCTGTTACTATTGATGTTTGTCGATGCTTCAAGTATTCTGTATTCTATTTTATGACAGATGGAATTCGCAAAATTTCAGTTTCAGTAAACTGAAAAACCTTTATTTTTCTGAAAGTACAGAAGAAAAAAAATGCATGATAAATTTTGGGTTCTTGTAAGAAAATAAAATAAAATGAAAATTTTACCGGGAGACTGAATTCAATTTAACATCTTATGTAACGACAGATCTGAAGTTTTTTAAAAAGAGCAGCTTTTTATTATCAAATTACCCGGAAGAACTGTCTTGTGAAGAAATACACAGATGGAAGGTAGTTTCAAAGATGATGTAACACCACTTCAGAGTTAAAAAACTATAAAATAGTTTTTTTTCCTAAAAGGTGGTGTTTTTCTTTCTCCTAATCCCCAATTTGTTGTTTTTTTCCAATAATTTCTGTCAAAGAAACAGGAAATATGTTTCGGTGTCAAAGCGTTGCCATTGCATATTACGTATTTTTATTTTTTAATGTTCCGTACTGTACATTTTCTTGATTTAAAAAAGAAAATGTATCAAAGTGTGAAATTAAGTTGATTGTGGAATCGAATTGAAGCACGTTTTTAATCATACGAAACCACGGAGTAGGAAGAAGAAGAGAAATGTCCTAAAAGGGTTTGCTAGGGTAAAAGTGGCAACGATTGTTCACTTTTTTAGAGGGCGCTGTCGGCGAGCCGCTCCCGTCAATCGCAGCAGATCAATGTAAATGATGCTAAGTTTCTCATTTTTTTTAGAGGCAGCTATTAAAGCAAAAAAAGAAAAATACTAGTGGAAATTGGTTGTAATAAAGGGCTAATATAGTGGACGATGTACATCTTTCGTCCACAGGAAGTTTGCACAGTATTTTGATGGAAAAATTAATTTTATTTTTCATCACCAACCTGCCGAATTCGTCTGCTATTAATATTGCGCTGTGCGATGTTCTTTTTTTTACGAGTTGGAATGTTTCTATTCGTGTAAATAATTGACGAAATGAGAATATAGTAGAATTAATTACATAAATACTTTTTTTTTAATTAGCTGTAAATTTCGTGACATGTTTCGAGAACTAACTAAGCGAAATAACTTTTACTTTCACGACCTTTAACAGATAAAAATAAATGTTAATGTTCTATTTACTTAACTTCAAGCTGATATTGATTATAATAATTTTATTCATGCATTTACTCACTGCTTAAACAGAATTGTTATCATTATTTTTTTTTATTATTGCATTTGTTTCGACAACCAAATGGAAAAAAAATCGAGAAACCTTATTCATTAAAAAAAATATACCTTGGAACGCTTTTTTGAGATATTTGTGGGATTTTCTGTTGAAATTAATCAAGTTTTCAAAAACTAAAATTTACTCTTATTGTACATGTATTTTTTAAATGAAAAAGGTTTTCCGATTTTTTTTCGGTTTGGTTGTAGAAAAATATTCAATAATAATAAAAAGCAATGATAATAATTATGTCTAAGCAGTGAGTAAATACATGAATAAAATTTTTATAATGAATATTAGCTTGAAGTTAAGTAAATAGAACATTAACATTTATTTTTATCTGTTAAAGGTCGTGTAAGCAAAAAATTATTTCGCTTTAATTAGTTCCCGAAACATGTCACGAAATTTACAACTAATTAAAAAAATGTATTTACGTAAATAATTGTACTACATTCTCATTTTGTCAATTATTTACAGGAATAGAAAAAATCCAACTCGTAATAAATAAAACATCGCACAGCGCAATATTAATAGCAGACGAATTCGGCAAGTTGGTGATGAAAAATAAAATAAATTTTTCCATCAAAATACTGCGCTAACTTCCTGTGTACGAAAGCCGTACATCGTCCACTATATTGTCCCCTTATTACAACCAACTTCCAGTAGTTTGTTTCTTTTTTGGCTTTAATAGCTGCCTCTAAAAAAATGAGAAACTTAGCATCATTTACATTGATCTGCTGCGATTGACGGGAGCGGTTCGCCGACAGCGCGCTCTGGTAAAAGTGAACAATCGTTGACATTTTTACACTAGCAAACCCGTAGGACATTTCTCTCCTTCTTCCTACTCCGTGCTTTAATCATACCAAAACCTGACCATTCATTTATTCTCACAAATCTGTTTCGATTATTCTTATAGATTGAACTCTACCAAAAACATTGGGCTTGACTTTCAGTATTATACCACTTAAGATCTGACGATAATTAATAGCAGCATTCAAAGAAGAAAGCATTAAAAAGACAGACGGACTTTTCCCCACCTCAAAATCTTACTTTCATTTTTTTTTTTTTTTCAATATTTAATTATTTATTTTGCTTTCGATATTTTTTTTTGTTTTGTTTTTAGTGATATTTTACTGATGCATTTAGGCTTCATTATTTCACTTTATGGGAAAATAAGCAAACTATTAATAATCAGTATTAGGAAATAATTTTTAGTTTTTCGTTTTCGGAAAAACGTTATGTATGCATATTAATTCATTTGGGAACGCATAAAAAGATTAAACTTGTAAAGACTATATTTTGTTTTATTATGCTTGCAAGGTTTTTGAAACTTTGCGTTGAAAGTTTGCAATTGTTGTATCGGTTGCACTATTGTGATATGGGTTAGTATCCCTATTGAATGAAAAAGGAAATCATTCTTTTTTCATTCAATAGGGTCACAATAATTTTAATGTGTTGCAAACATAAATAAAAGCTAAAATAAAAATAAATAAATTTAAATAGCACGATTAAGGTGCATTATACGCATTTTCATTATTTCTCTTTTCATGCAAATATGTATGTTAATGTTGTAGCTAAGCAAATATACCTTTTTTGTGGTTACGCATCACTTCATTTTATGCATTACTTTTAAATTGATACATCTTCTTTGACAAATTGAAATGTGTACTTACAGAATATTATTATTGCGGTTTTACAACTTGGGTCTGTTCTCGTAATCGATTTAGTTTGTTGTAAACATAAATAATGCTAAAATCAAAAATATAAATTAAAGAATATAGAAAAGAAATGAAAAGCATGACACGCCCATATTATACGCGTTTTCGTCATTTTTTTAGTATTGCAATCATGTATTCGTTTGTTGATGCTAAGTTTATATACTTTTTTTTATAATTAAGAACCTCTTATTCCATTTAATGGTTCACTTACGAACTGTTGCATCTTCCATGCCAAATTAAAATGAATACAAACAGGCAGGGCTTCATGGCCGAAGTCGGTCTAATTTTGCGGTAATCTACTCAAAATCGGAGTAGGGATTTAAAGGCTTTAAAATTCCAAGAGTCGGAGTCGGTAAGTTTCCTCAACCCTGCCACGGCTGCGGAGTAAAAATCGGAGTCACATTGATTTTGGGGTAAAGGAGTCGAATTCAAAGGCTTCTAAAGTTTCCGGATTTGGAGTCCGAGCCGGATTCGTAATTTTTTCTCTGACTCCGCAGTTTTGCTAACAGAAAATTTTTATTACTGTTGGGAGATTTACTCAATCAGTTCTCGATTTATTAGTAGAACCATTTGCGGTGCATATTTTGCTCAGTAAAGTCTTATGCACTTTCAAATATTTATACTTGTATAAATATAAAGCATAAATGGTCATAAAACGGAAGTTTCAAGTTAAATATAATGATTGTATACCGCATTTTATTATAATCCTGGCAAAATCTGTACACTATTTCTCTCGAGTTATTTCGCTAGGTTTGTTTCTTTTTAGAACAAAATCCTTTTATCGATATTAAAGCAATGCCCCAAATCGAAGACAAGAGCCATAAAAGTCTAAAATATATCAAGTCGATTTTATGCTCTAATAATCCTTTCGTATATTTATTTATGTAATAACTGATACCGAGCTCATGTAATTATAATACTTTCTCGACAGTAGAGATTTTGTTAAAGGGGTATCGTAAGTTATTTTTTAAATTGTAAGATTTTATTTACATCTTTAACACAATATTTTTACCATAGACTGCTAAGTAACAAAGAAACTTCAATTTTAAAAAGTTTTCTCAGATTTGTGTTTTTAATGTTTTAAAGTTTTTATGAGATTCATTTTTTTTTTGGCATTGAAATTCCAATAATAATATTTTAATTTATTTTATAAATTACTGATATAAATAAATAAATACTAATAATATTAATACAGGAAAAGGTGTAAAAGCGGGCACAGTTGTAAATATGGGCACTCCTCCCGAATGGCAGTGTGAGGTAATGAAGGCTGGCGACGACGACTGCAAATTGTGCTATTTATTAATGCTATAAGTTATCAGGGAACAGTTGGAAACATTCTTTCAAGTAGTGTGGGTGCAGCCTGAGTTATTGTGAAAACTTGAACTGCAAACTTTAGGGAGGTAAGTTAAATCGTTTTCTTTTCATGTTCAGTTAAAAACAATTTTACAGTGATATCTGGAAAACAGACTTTAAGCAACTTTTTGATGCACATAATTAGTCATGCGCGCTATTACGTTACATGTGATGGTGGCCATCTTTCTTAATTGTAGTTGGTGTAAATATGGGCCCCCATTTATAAGGTGCCTGTAATTATACCACCCGTTTTAAAAAAAAAATAAAATTAGTTCTCAAGCGATGGGGGCACTTTGCATCTTTAATGATGTAAAGTTCGCTGAAGACACTTGGGCATTCGTGGGGAGGTGTGGATGAAATGTGCTATGCGCCAAATATAGGCAAGCTTAAATTGCGTCGGGGCTGAAAGAGCCAGTTATTTTTGCGATTTCTGCAAATATATTTTTTTCCTATAATAAAAAAATATATATATCTTTCATTTTGCAGAGTTTTATCTTGTTTTTAAGCTATTTTTGGTGATTTTTTTTTGAAAAGGGCCCATATTTACACCCCATTTTTTCTGGTTCTTTTGTAAATCTGAGTTTTTGAAACGAAATCATTGATATTAATCATTGTTTTACCTTCTCGTATTTAGGATACTTGTTATGATTGTTAATGAACGAAATAAACCTAGATTTTTTTTCGAATTAAAAGTAACATTTAATCAAAAACAAATGAGCTGATTTTTGCATCACATGACTTCCTTTTACTCCAATTTAATGTCATTTCCCCATTACTGGCAATTTTAATGTGATTCAATTGTTTACTCTCTAAATATCACCAACAGTGGCCAAATCGAAACAGATTAAAAAAAAATAAATAAATACAGAAATAAAAAAATAAAAAAAATCGACAAATTTGTCGCCAAGTTGGCGACAAAATTTGGCGACTAAAATACTGGCGATATATCGTAAGTGTCCGCCAAATTATAACACCCCTTGACTTTATATCGAAATTAACAATGATTTCCCCCCAAAAAGGGACAAAAAACCCCTTAAAAGTACCCGAATGCAACGAAAAGGGGAGGTGCACAACTAAACCCCACTAGGAGTCTACGTACCTAATTTCAACTTTCTAGGACTTGCCGTTCTTGAGTTATGCGACATACATACGCACATCCGCATATACGCACATACATACATACTTACATACAGACGTCACGAGAAAATTCGTTGTAATTAACTCGGGAATCGTCATTATTGATATTTCGCATGTCTATACGTTCTTAGGCTCTTATCCACTTGTGGTCGAGTCGAAAAAAAAACTCAATATTCATTCGGGGGTGAGTGAAATGGAAATTAAGGTCGATTTTTGAGTGAAAATTTTTTTGCGAATCAATACTTCTTTTTACTTCCTTTTACAAAAAAGGAAGTATTGTATTCGCGAAAAAATTTTCACCCAAAATCCAGTTTCATTTTGCTCACCCCCAAATGAATGTTGAGTTTTTTTTTTTCAACCCGATCACACGTGGATATGTGCCTAGGAACGTACAGACACCCGAAATATCAATAATGACGATTCCCGAGTTAATTACAACGAGTGTTCTCGTGACGTCTGTATGTACGTATGTATGTGCGTATGTGTGTATGTGTGTATGTATGTCGCATAAGTCAAGAACGGAATTTCCTAGAAAGTTGAAATTTGGTACGTGGACTCCTAGCGGGGTCTAGTTGTGCACCTTTCTTTTTGGTTGCATTCGTATGCTCCAAAGGGGGTCTTTTGCCCCTTTTTGGGGGGAAATCATTGTTAATTTTCATGCAAACTCAAGTGGTGTTATAATTTGGCGGACACTTGGCGATATATCGCCGGTCTTTTGGTCGCCAAGTTTTGTCGCCAAATTGGCGACAAATTTGGCAATTATTTTTTTTTTTTTTTTTTTTTTTAAATCTGGTTTTAATTTGGCCACTGTTGGTGATCCGACCACACGTGGATATATGCCTAGGAACCTACAGACACCCGAAATATCCATTTTGACGACCCCCGAAATAATAACAACGAATTTTCTCGTGACGTCCGTATGTACGTATGTATGTGCGTATGTGTGTATGTATCTCGCATAACTCAAAAACGGTATGTCCTAGAAAGTTGAAATTTGGTTCGTAGACTACTAGTAGGGCCTAGTTGTACACCTTCCCTTTTGGTTGCATTCGAATGTTTCTAAGGGGATCTTTTGCTCCTTTTTGGGGGAAATCATTGTTAATTTCGGTGTAAACTCAAGTAGTGTTATAATTTGTCGGACACTTGGCGAGATATCGACAGTCTTTTGGTCGCCAAGTTTTCTCGCCAATTTGGCGACAAATTTGGTGTTTTTTTTTTAATTTGGTTTTTATTTGGCTCCTGTTGGTGATATTTAGTGAGTAAACAATTGAATCACATTAAAATTGCCAATAATGGGGAAATGACATTAAATTCGAGTAAAAGGAAGTCATGTGATGCACACATCAGCTCGTTTTTTTCAACCCGACCACACGTGGATACATGCCTAAGAACGTATAGTTAAAATCATTGTTAATTTCAATGTAAACTCAACCGGTGCTATAATTTGGCAAACACTTGGCAATATATCGCCAAGCTTTTGGTCGTCAAGTTTTGTTGCAAAATTGGCGACGAATTTGGCGGATTTTTTTAAAATCTGGTTTCAATTTGGCCATATTTAGAGAGTTAACCATTGAATCACATTAAAACTGCCAATGTTGCGAAAATTTATCTGTATAAAACGTCTTTTTTGCTTCGGTTCGCAACAAACTTGGGGTGAAAATATTTAAAGTGTTTCTTTACTCACACCGAGTCTTTAAATTGGAGTAAAAGAAAGTCATGTGATGCACACATTAGCTCGTTTGTAATAGGAAGTAAAAAGGGTGCCCAGATTTACACCTTTTCCTCTTATATTAATAACTAGTGGTACCCGCACAGCTTTGCCCGTAGTAGAAAATTAAAAGGTCATTTGGTTCGCCTGTACATTACAAATAATGGATGATGAATTTCTCGCCAATTTGCTATGCTTGCCCATGTTACAATTCCACGTTATGATAATTTGGTAATTTACTCACCACGTTGAGAAAATTTGCTCGGTGAAAAGTTCTTAAAATTGGAATAGAAAAAGAAGAAAACCGAATTTTCGAAAAATCGCTTCGAGGTGCACACCCCATGCTATAAACTAATTCTGTGCGAAATTTTATAAAAATCGGCCGAGAGGTCTAGGCGCTACGCGCGTCACAGAGATCCAGACAGAGAGACATCCAGTCAGAGAGACTTTCAGCTTTATTATTAGTAAAGATAATAATAATATTAATAATAATAACAATAATAATAAAGGCATAAATAAATAAATAAATAAATGCACAGATAAATAAATAAATAGACAACAATAATATTGATCATAAAATAATACATAAAATACACGAAAAAAACCATAAGATATGTCAACACTCTTTATTCTGTTGCCATTAAGTTTGGCTGAGTTGTAATGGGACGATTACACGAAATAGCCGCGTTGTTATTCCTCTACGTGATAACTCATACATTTCATTAAAAACTAAGAGTTTTACAGGGTCATGAACAAAACTTTACTTACATTTGTGCTTTCTTTCAGGACTGTGGAGTCGGAATCGGTCTGATTTTGGGGTAAAGGAGTCGGAGTTGCAGTTGGGAGTCGCAAGCTTAAAATCTCAAGAGTCGAAGTCGGAACCTATGGTTCTAAAATTCCCGGAGTCAGAGCTGCAATCGATCAATTTTCCTAAGACTCCGCAGCCCTGCTTTTTTTAGCAACAAAATTTCGTTCATTACACTTTTAAGTTATTATTTTCAATAAATTATATGAGCTGTCCCGTACGGGACAAAATTTCCGTTTGGACATAGTCCATTTCCAAAAAAAAAAAAAAAAAAGTGACGGGGACATTACATTACTTTATTTTTACGTCAATTAAATAATAAATGTTTTTAATCATTAAAACAAAACGATGCGTTAACTTATAGACGCACATTAGTAGTAATACTTCCAAAATGAGTCTTTTTTTAGACCTTCTTACACCTTTAAAAGTATAGCCAAAATGGAGAATGGCCACTTTCAAGCTTAATAAAGAAGTGTTTTCTGTCAGCACCTGAGATTTGCGGCAACAAAAACTGAATTTAAATCGTAAGAGGAACGAAATTAAAAAAATTGTAATAGTATCTTAAAATTACAAATATTTACATCCCTGATTTGTAGTCGACCTATGTCAAAAAGCCCGTTTTACACAAATTCGCTTGCACACAACAAATTTCGTGCAATCCCAAGAAAAGTCAAAGGACGTAATATCCAATGAATCCAATAGATTGTTGAATGTTTTCCTAAGTTTGATGAAAAAGCTGACGCAATTTTTCATACATTTTACCATACAGTTTCTTAACAAAGTTTATTCTTTCTTCAAAAGACATCATTTCTTCAAACACTTGTGAAAGAAATCAATACATTAGTGTTTTCATAATTATTTTCGGAACAACTTATTTTAGTTAATTCAATGTTAATGGAGCAAAAACTTTCATCAATCTGTATTCTGATATGTTATAGAAGTTCATTTCCAGTTAAAAATGCAGTCGATTATGAGAATAGTAGGAAGCACTTTTTTTTTTACCAATGATTAATTGGTGTTTAGCCCGACATGACCATTGTTCCTTTGATTTTTCAGTTAGCCATTGACAAAGAGAATCAATCTTTCAATATCTTTTTAAAGAGACTAATTTTCGTCGTCAGGTTTACATATCGTCTGAAAGCTTACTCAAGCAGATTGTACATTATGAAACAGTTTTTTTTTTTTTTTTGTAAAATCACGTTTTTCTGTGAAAAAACACACACATAAAAGAATTTAAATAGAAAAACTCCATATGAATAGAAAATTTCTAGATTCTTTAATTCCCATCATTTAAGATTAATAAAAAATCAAAACACCATAGCAATATGCTTTGCGTATATTCTTTATAATAAGTATAAATGTGCAATTGATCATAAAAACATATCTTTATTACCGCATCATAATTACTATTAATATTTTCATGGATATGCCACGTATTACCTAATCTGGAAAATCACCAGTCATAAAATGACAGGTGTGAATTTCTTCTCTATTTCCATTCCATTCCATTTGTAGACACACAGGGGCGGATCCAGAAATTTTTATTAGGGGGTCAAGTTTCAATGGTCAGCGTTATATCTTCCACGTTAAAAAGTATCAGGTAAACAAGGCTGCCTATTCCCCAAGGGTGATGGCGCATCCCTTCATTACGGAGCATCATCCCACCCAAAGAAGATCAAAACTCATTCAAATTACCATCCCCCCTTAAATTTTTCACTGATAAAGCCTGTGCCATAAATCATATTCACTCAGATTTTCTTCGAAAAATATATTTCTTGAAGCAGACAGGCTGGTCACATTACCGTGAGCTTTGAACATATGATACTGCAGGAATAAAATATTTGGAAATAGCCCACACACACATGTAGCTTGAGGTGGAAGAGTGCTCTGAAACATTGTTAAGCTCCTCAGAGATTATTGTATGTTTTTTTTTTTTTTTTTTTTTGAAAATGAACAAAAAAAAAAAAAAAAAAAAAAAAGCTCAAAACAGCCCTAGCCCAGTAAACGAACTCAGTCACTCCTTTGAAATATGACGAGATGAGAAGAAATACCTTACAGAACCAAGCCAAAAAAGGGTTAGCATTGATTCCATTGATATTTTTTCGGACCTAAAAAGTTTTATAAATAAAAAGCGTGATAAAATTCTTGTCACAGGGGGGTCAGCTGACCCATTGATCCTCCCCTGAATCCGCCCCTGTAGACACAAGAAATGCAGCGAGTGGGGTCCTATCGCAAATCATGATTGCGAGAAACATAATTTAAGCTCAAGACGTAAGAATCAAGTGAATGCCTGGGGCTGAATGCTGAGAGCTTTTTTTTTCATTATTATTTTTACGTCAACATCTGCAACAGTATGCTAAGTATTTAATGATTTTTTTGAAATTACACCTTTAAAAAGTTCAGTTAAAGACTCTATACGTATATGTTGAGAACAAAGTACACTGTTGTACCCAGAATAAAGTGACTTTGCCGGATTTAGTGATGAAACTCCATATTGCGTACTAAACATATCATACCTATGTCATTGTTACTCATAATTAATACAATTATTCATGTCCCTCCAAGTATGATTAAACATTAAAGGAATATTGTTATGATGTGTTGTCATGTGTAGTTGAAAATAAACATTCTACAATAATTGTTTTGGTTCAACGATATAATTCAGACCTCACACTGACATGTAATTTTGCATCACACTTAATTTGTCTCATTAGGGGCTTGAAAGTGGTTTTGAGTTCAAACTTCGCTGCTTCATAAATGGAGAGTCTTTATTGTTCCGTTATACAAACAGTAAATTGCTCTGTCCATTACAGTTTAACTAGATGAAGTTTATATTATGAATACCCCATAAAATGTAGCGATATTTGAACAATGTGTAAATATTGGTGATTATTTTTTGGAACTTTTTTGTTCTAAAAGAGCACGGTTGAAATTTGGAGTAAAAAAACAGGATTTATTTACTTCAAACTAGGTGTGTCTTCCGGTGTTGCATGGGCTACCTCAAAAATAATTACATGAAATTAAAGCATCAGAACTTATTAAGAACCAATAATTGCATTCCTTTAACACCAAGTCATTAGCTTCCAACTAAGCTTTAGTAAAAATCATTAAAAGCAAAATTTTTTGTTCAACTCTATTTCATTTAAATAAATCAAAACAATCTTAATCTAACGTGTTCGTTCAACTATACAAAACGAATTTCAAAAGTAACAGCAGGAAGAAAAAAAAGAGTTATTATAATTTAAAACTCACCCATGTGAAGGAAAAAGTCCAAAAAAAAAAAATAATAATTAGTCGCACATTCTATATTTACCAAGATATGAGGCTATTCATGGTAAATTTACACTACAATAAGTTAACATAACCAAAGAAATTACATTTATATGCTGAAAAGAGTTAAGGGCGTATGTTGGCTACAAAAAAAGTTTTAAAAAAGCAGCCGATAAATAAAGGTTACCTTCGAATAAAGCAACCTGTTAACCTGGTTGTTCGTTTAGATGACTTCTGTACATGGCCCCACTAGATAGCGCTGACGCTTAACGGGCCTTGACAAATAATGATTTTTCTGCTTTAAACCGATGCAGCACATGCATCCACCAATCAATGTCAACGTTTCAAAGTTTGTTTATTTTTGATTGGATGTCACTCATTTTGAACGCAAGAGGCGCTGAACGGACAGCATCTACCAATCAATGTCAATGTAATGGAAACAGAGGTTTTCTGTAGCGTCCTCTTTGTTGCCATGAGGTTCAGCGATTTTCACGGCCTACAAGAATTAAGTGGCGCCATGCCTCAGTACAACTGAAACAATTACTAAAATGTTATTTGTTAACACATATGCAAAATGGCAACAGAAATAATGCTTAGAATGAAAGAGAAAGGGAGCTAATTTAAAATTCGATTCTAAACGAAAATAAGCTTAAAAAGTAGTTTTAGGATTAGACTAAAAGATAAATGAAACTTATTTAAAATAAAATTCGAGAAGAAAACGTTGTTTGAAAATTTCTTTAGCAGCCAAAGAAATCTCCGCTTTTAAAACTATAATTAGAATTTTATTTGCAAACTCATATGCAACATCAAAGAAATAAAAACTCTTAAAACGTGATGTCAATTGACATTTTAATTAATATCTCTGCCAGTTAAAGTTGTACAATTACGACATTGGTCTTATTGTTTTCTTCCGAAAATTTCGAATCGATCGGTATCTCGTTCGACTCTCGACTCGCAGCAATTCTCGAGAACACCAAGCTTCAGACAGACCGACAGACATTCATACATTTTTATTGTGTAGTTATAACCATAAACTTATATACATTTTCACTGCTACTGTGCATTATCTAACGTGCAATGATCGCTCATACAGGGTGCCCCAAAACGACCGCATAAACTCTGCACAGCTGGGTTCCTCGTTGGAAGTACATACAAACTGCCCAAAGAAGCGTTCCTGTACGACCTAGAGTCCCTATAGTACGATTCATATTTTACGAGAAAAATGCGAAAAACAAGGTATGACGTCACTGCACTTAATACAGATAAAGATTTCACGGCCGACATCTACCAGTAGGGGAGAGGAGGGAGGATTGGGACACTTTTCACATAAATGATTCTTATTCATAATCCTCTACTTATTATTAAATGCAAAAGCTCACACAATAAACTTGCATATTATAACTACATTTTAAAAATATACACAATGTTTAACATTTCATTATTTTCACACTTGACTAATTACAAATTTCAAGAATTTTGTCCCATTCCTCCCTCCTGGGTGGGAGGAGTGGGACATGAGTATGGGAGGAGTGGGACACATTTGAAAATTACAGAAAAAATAGCGAATGTCATAATTAGAAATTTCTACATTAAAAGAAAAACAAGACTGTGCTTTACTGGTCCCACCAACCAATTGTGGTGGCGGTAATTTCATGATAATACCTGTTTTATCTATAATGCTACAGTCATCCTGTTGAGGAAAATTAAAATTTCCTTTCATGTCCTTTCTCATAAATTTTGCATTGTAGCTTTCAGTATCATAAATGCTCTTCATCTTTGCAACATAGTAAACAATTGACTGTTTGGTAAGGAATTTGACAAGCACAAATTCATTTTTTCCTATGTTTGGTTTGTCCTCCATCCAGTCAATCTCTTGTGCTATTTCCACATCATCATGCATATGAGGATAAAATATTTCTTCATCTGAAGTGTCGTGTAAAGAAATTGACCCTTCACTATCACTGGATTCTTCTTTAAACTCAAATGTTTTTTTAACTTTTAGTTTTTTGTTTTTTTGCATACAGGTTTTAGTTGATGCGTTTTTTTTTCTAGTCTAGCAGCTTCTGCTTCTTCTCTGGGGTATCTGTCAGTATCTTTGTTCGTCCTTTCTTCTTTCTTTTATTTTTCTTCAGGGGATTCCTGGGTTCTGCTTTGGGAAATGGCCGTATGTCTGCAGGACTAAGCGACAAAATATGAGATGAGGATGGCATGCTAACAACAATATTAACAGGATTGTCAGGTGGGTTAGATGGTGAAGGAAGACAACTACTGTTATTATCATTATTTACCGACTAGGGATGGTCTGTAACATACGATGTCAAAAACTCTTCATCTCCAAACGGCTCGCTGTTAAATAGATATATAGTATGTTAAGTAATATTTTTTGGTGTGAATGATGCCTGGTAGGAAATCCCAACAAGCTTTGCTGTGTGGTAGATGTTAATAGTTTTTCCCGGATTGTTTATCAACCAATCATTGCAAGCTGCATTATACCGGCTTTTAAATGAGGAATATACCGATATATATCTAGTGGTTGAAGCCTATGACTGCAATGAGGCGGAAACGTTAACATAAAAACACCATTGTCTCTTGCCTTGTTGATTATTTCAACGGTAACATGGCTGTCATGGTTGTCCAGTGTTAACAAAATTAGATTATCTTTTGAACTGTTGGTTTGGTGAATTATATGGCCGAGTGCCTTTGAAAAGATTTCTGCATTCATCCATCCACTGGGATTGGCAAAGCCAATGCTACCAACAGGTGCTCCTTCCATAAAAATATCTTTGAAATTTTTTCGTGTAGAAAAATAAATACAGGTGGTACTGCATTTCCTATTGCATCAATGACGCATAATACAGCTACAAGCTCTCCACGCTCTGCTAAAGTTGCTTGTCCTACTTGCTTATTACCTCTTGCAGCCACAACTTTTGTTTGCTATTAGCTTATGTTATTATTAAGGGGGGTTTGCGATTTGCTTAGTTCTGCTGACAAGGGGGAGGAGAGGTCAAAAATTGATAAAAACATGCTTAGGTAATATTTGAACAGTCCCTTTACAGAAGGGACATATTTATGGGGCATGTCCCATTCCTCCCTCTACACATTGCTTCTAAAAAATAACTTGTCACATAAACCATGCTGGTTTTTAGGCTTAATTAAATTGCAGATAAGCATACATTATGTACTTAAGGTTACAATGATAATATATTATGTTAGTTTTACAAATTACATAAATAAAGAAATAAAACTAAAAATAGATTAGAAACTTTCTTTGGAGATGAGAAATTTAACTTTTTCCAACTATTAACTGAAACTTCCTGCTGGATAGACTGCAAGAATGAAACAAAAAGAAGCTATAAACAGGCCCTCCAGTGGTCAAACTGACAATAAAATAAAGTGATTTATTTTGCCATAATTTTAGCTGTCCCACTCCTCCCACTGTCCCATTCCTCCCTCCTCTCCCCTACACTAAAATGATGGGAATTTTCAATCTGGAAATTTTGTATTTCGATAAAGTTTTCCTATTTAAATTCATCTTTATAGGTGTTTTTTCCGAAAAAGACGTATTTTTTTCTCACAAAACCCTTTTTTATTGTAAAGTCTGCTTGAGTTAGACACTGAAAACATTATGAGTAAAATCAATCCGCAGACAATTTGTAACTATGACGACGAAAGTTTTGGTCTTAAAATAATTTTTTAAAACAACAGACGTTATGGCAATCTAAAAAATCAGAACAACATTATCTTTTGTCAAGTGAGGACTATAAGCAATTCGTGAATGCTCAAAACGGAATTAATAATATTTTTGACCGCTTAAATTATAGCAATATACTTACATATCATTAACAATCTTTATCAATGCAAGTAATAGCTACAATAGCACCAAAATAATTTTTCTCAGAGAATAATTAACTTAATTACAATCTATTAGACATTTTATAAATGATACGGGGATATTAGATTCCTAATAAATTTCTTAACAATATAGTTAGTAGCGGAAAACAATGTTAAAAACCTTACTTAAGGAATGAAAAATTCATTCGTATTTGAGCAGAAATAATGTACGTAATACTGACGACATTAGACACATCATAAATACATTTAAACGCTAGTTTATGAAATTTGGGAAAACTTGCGGTGATGCGCTGTTAATAATCGAAAGTGTCTTGCATAATTTGATTGGTTAAGCGTTAAGTTGTGCTGTGTGAACTTTGAATAGATATATTTAAAAATAAAACGTCTCAAAACGTCGCATTTAATATTGCAATATAATAGAATATACTTACAAGGATTACAACAACCATTATTGGATACATTGGAAAAATAATTGAAACTAATTAAATAAAATTAACAGTCACACGAGCACATTTGAAACAGAAAACATGACATACTTTCCTTTCGTGTTTCATGTGAAGGTTAAGTTGAGCTGCACAGTTGCTGCAACCGTTTGACATAAAGTTGTTTGCAAAGCTTAACAGAAATAACTGCAATGTAAGTGATTTTTTTTCTGTCAAAATTAATTGATTTAATTTTTTTTGATATATTCATGAATAGCTTTTAAACAAGAAATCTAAAATAAAAAAAATAATAAAACTCACTGCAACATGTTTTTAATGGATTCTTAACTTCTCAAACGAACACTAGTGAATATAATTATATATTGATTTTTCTAATATTTTTACTCTTTTACTCTAAGGTGTCCCAAGAAGTTGAAAAATATATTTTTGACAAGAATTTACTACGAACCTTTTTTCAGTTTACTGGATTAATAAATTCTTTACAAATCTGGTTCGTTTTGGCCTATGATACGTTATTAGAAGCAGAAATATTGGTCTTCCGGTCTACATTGTTAAGTGTTGTAAAAAGCCGTAAGTTTAAATTTAAAAAGTAGTTTTCTAAAAATGAGTTTTTACATCAAATTTGCTCATTTTAAAAACAATAACTCAAATTACTCAAATTCCTTTTTTTTTTCTTTGAAATTTTGAAGACTTTGTCTGTGTACTAGAAGTTAAAATTTTAATCATAATTGCCACATTTTATTAGTTTAGGTATGTTCTTAAAATATCAATGCATCAAAATTTTCTTGCAGTAAGCCCCCTCCCCCCCCAAAAAAAAACTTTGATGAACATACTCGCAACATTTTTAGAACAAGCACCAAACGAATGCCTGTAAATTATTTTGATGGTACTTCTATTTCAATAAGTTCAAACAAAAATTTCAGACCACCTGTTAAGTTTTTGTAATTTTTAGTCGAAAAATCTACGAATAGTTAACTTACTTGAGTGTGGAAGGATTTTTTTTAATAGGGGAAGACCGCTTATATTGGACCACTGCTTATATTGAACCGGGGGCTTAAAATCTAGCGTAGAGTTCTGTGCTACACTCTGCCAGTGGAAATGCAAAGATTTGTGTCTGAAACCTTTCAGGATGAAGTTTACTCACATTTCGATCTGCATGAGTTACGATGTGATTTGTGTTGAAAACGTGTTCGATTTTATTTTGAGACATTGTATCTAGTAGAATAATACTAAAATTTAATGAACTAAGAAAATTGCTTTTATAGAATGTTAAACAGTATTTAATGGGGATTACAGCAATGCATTTACATGCACGATTGGGAAACTTGTTGACAAGGAATAAATAAAAGAATAAAATAGGGCGTGTTTTCCTTTATTGGACCGAAAAAAATTTCCTATATCGGACCGGTAGTCCAATTTAGGAATATGTAATTAAGCAAGCCGTTTTACTTATCACGTTATAAAATAAGTGATTAGTGTAACTTAATAACGTAGTTAGGATTTTTTTGAGCACATTTTAACAATTTTAGCGTATTTTAAGGAAATTAATTTTGACTTTCTGTTTTTTTCAAGCCTACTTTCTAGAAGCTGCCACCATAAAACTAAGTGTTTATCCAATAAGATTCAATTTGGGTTTTGTTAAATATAGTTTTTCAATTTGAATAAACTTGTGTTTGTTCACGATATTTGCTAATTGTTTTTTTTTTTTTTAATCACAAGAACCGGTTTAAAAACATGAAATTCAAACAAACTTTTTAATTATTTTATAGAAAATAATTCAGTGATGACATTTAAATGCGCATTTAGGATTACTTAAAATATAAATTATAAGGCTTATTGAAGCATTCACGTTGGTTTTTATTAAGTAAGTTGCTAAGAAGCTTCAACCTCATAAAATGGATTTTTTTCTTCTTTTCTTTTTAGCCAGAGAAGCTTCAATTTCAGTTTTGTTACATAAAATTCCTTTTTGTTTTTTTAATTTGACTAAAATTTGTGCTCGTTAACCTTTTTTTAAGCTAATTTCTTTATTAATTACAAGCTACGTTAATTCGTATCATTCCTGGTTTTAGAAGATGTCTAAAAGAGGAAATGTGGTTCATAGGCGGGAAAAATAATGGAAAGAGCCTTAGCTGTTTGTCGGAATGATGATATGGGATATGCTATAAACTTGGCTAACGATAACGGTGCAATAATGCTTCTTCTTCCAGCACACACTAAGCATCGTATACAGCCCTTTGACGTGGCCTTTTTCAAGCCTCTGTCCACATATTTCAATCGAACCTGTGATACGTGGATGCGAGAATATCCTTTGAGGTCCATTATCCAATATAAACTAAGGGAACTGTTAGATGACTCTTATGAACAAAGTGCAAGCGTGGCCAATATTTTGTGGATGGATTCTCTAGAACAAGAGTTTGACCTATTAGTAGAATTGTGTTTAATGACATTGACTTTGCAGCAACCGAGTCAGAAGTGTGTAGTCCAGATGAGACTACCAAAGTAAACGTGCTACATGTTCGGTGTCAGCTGCTCAAGATGCACAAGAACAATGTACGGATAAAATTAACACAAGTTCCGAGGAAATCAGTGGTTAGTTCTCTTTAAGTTATGATCGTCGGTTCTATTGATGATTTTGTTAAGGTGGCACACATATACCTTTGCATAAAAAATGGAAGGGAGAAGAAGGAAACCTTCTTCGATAAACGTTCTATCGTCATCGTCACAAGAAAAGAACATAGAACAGAAAAGGTCGCAAAACAAGAAGCAAAAAAAAAAAAAAGGCACAAAACAACTAGTATTGCAATGTTTGCCATAGAGATGAAGTGCAAAGCATGATTTAGTGCATGAAATGCCATCAGTAGGTCCATCAATACTGCGCCAAGTTGCCCAAAGCAAAGTAAAATCTATTGCAAATCTTGTAAAAAGACTGTACAGTTCAAATGCAAGTTATTGTATCGTTTACTGTTACGGTCCAATTTAGGAAGTGCATGGTTCAATATAGGCGTATATATTCCTAAATAGGACTTTTGCTACCTAGTCAAAATTAATTCTGTAAAAAAATTTCATCATATTTACAGTAAATGTAAGTACCTATGGTGGTTCCTAATAAAATTTGACTTCAGATGCCCTACTTTTTATTTTTGCTTTGCTTCACATTTAGCGACACGGGCCTCTTGTTCTTAGGGGGTCCAATAGAGGCGATCTTCCCATACATAAGTTAACCATTAAAGTTTTCTAAAACTACATCAATAATGTAATACAATTTTCTCCATATACAATTCGTCTATTAAATGGATACATCAAAGAAACTAATTCTTCTCTATCATTCCAGAATAAAACTTCTTCGTATAAAAATGAAATATAGGTTTATTATCATTAACAAAATTTTTGAGGTGAAGAAAGGGGAAATATTTATTTGATCCAGGCAGAAAAACTTCTTTTCTCGAAATAATGAAATAAATTATAAATAAGTAATGATATAACTTTTGAGATTAATCAGACTATGAAAGATACTTGTTTTATGGAGGGTATTTTTTATTCCTTTCAACTCAAGAAAATATTTATTATAGAAAACACTTGTTTTTTAAAAATAATCAAAGATTCTCATTTGTGTCTTCACTGATCTTTTAGAAAATCGAAAAAAAGTAAGAGAATCTATGGGAGAAATATGCTGCGTTTCAGCACCGTGGAAAAAAAAAAGAAATGGGCACTTTTGACGCTGGAAGAGGCTACTCTTTATCTTCAATGACGGGTTATTTAAAATCTCTCTATTTAGAAATTTATTTATTCTAAAACATTTTTCTTCCGATGAAATTATTCCTTCTCTTTCTAAAAATGTCAACAGTTAGGGATCAAATTTGTGATTTTCAAGCTAACAATCCTATTATTTTTATTTTCAAAAGTAAGCCTTCTTTGTTATCAGCGAAAAAAAGTTTTCTCGGTGTTGGGTTATTATTTCTGTCTTTGATAACTGTGACATGATCAAAAAGTGCAAAAAATAGAAAAAGGAAATAATTTGCTGATAGAAATGATTCTCTTTTAACATCTTGAAAAAGAAAAAAAGTTACTTAATAATAGTTAAATATTTTGTTTAGACATTTCAAAACGTTACTTTATTGACTCTTGTACTTGATTAAGGTGTTTTTATGAAATGAAACTTATTTTACGTCGTTATAAATGCGTAAAAAAACTGATAATGTACAAACGTTGTAAATAACTAAATACATATGAGGCAGTGAGAAGCAAAAGGGTGTAAGTGGACATTTTTAAGTTTTGAGTAAAACGCTTTTAAAGATAAGGTCCTAGGCAGACTTTCATAAAAAGTGTTTAATGCTGTAAAACAGTACCTATAAGGGTTACTAGTACCATTTTTTGCCCCAAGACTGAGAGGAGGTCACCTACTACAATTTGTACTGGTCATCTCCAAATTTTTAATTTTATCACTGACATCAATTTGCTTCTCCCTGCGTCATATGTGTTAGGGTTACAATTAAACTTTTTTCAGTGCTGAAGTGTTTTGGATGAAAACACACTTGACAAAAGAATGCACACTAAGTTAAAATATATAAAATATTTTAATAATTAAAAATAATTTTTAATGTTGCACGAAATAATTTTTAATGTTGACGCGTAAGCTCTATTTATTTATTTATTTATTTATTTTTTTTTTGGCTCAAGTATGCGAAATGAGCACAAATCCAGGTTAAAAAAAAATTTTTTTTTTCGAAACTTCTGCACATATTACAATAAATGATGCAGGAATGTAAAGGGAAATATACCAAGTTAAGGTTAGGGGATTTAGTTAGTATAAAATAGCCACGTTTCATCATCTAAGTTTCTTTGGTCTTCCACTATGTGTCGCCACCGGTGATAGTTTTTATTGATAGCAACCAAAAACATTGTTAATTCGTTGAATTTTCATGAGTCTAGTCCTCTGCGTTGCTAATTGCGATCACTAACTCTGATTTTTAAAACTAGAATTGTCGTAATACTATTTGTCAATGTTCTTTTTGATTTACTAGAATGTGTTTGTTTGGTTGTATTTGAGATATTTGCTTAGAGTAAGCTATAAGCTAAGTGTCCTGAGCGTTTTTTCATGTTTGGTTCCAATCACCTAGAGCAAGAACTCTCTATATTGGCAGATAGAAGTTTCCCCGTTTTCGACGTCAACCAAGATTCAAGAAAAGGACGATGATGCAGAGCATCCTATGTGCCAGAAACTGGTTTTTGAAGACAAGCATGGAGGAATATGGATACTTTGTCCTCGATTCATGTAGTAGTAACACGCAACGTGTTCCGGGGCGAATAAAAAACAAACCTGCTACATTGTTTGGAGGGCTTAAAAAACAATATCTTGCAATTGTTATTTAAATATTTTGCTCTGAAAGAGCAGAATTTATGATGCTTTTCTTAAACATAATTTCTTTTCCGTATGTAATTATTGCCTGTTTTAAAACATTTTTATCATTTTTACAAAGGGGACGAAAATCGGAGAACTATTTTCAACTCTGGTACTGTTTAGTACTTGCCTATATATCAGCTTTTCTCCTGCTAAGAGGTGATAACTTTTAATTTACTTGATATAGGAAGTTCTTTCATTTATTTGTTTTTAAGCTAAAAATGACAGATTCTTTAAAGTTTTTAGTTTTTAATACATTTGTCGTGATGCAACGAAGATAAAAAAAAAATGATAGAAAGTTTCACGAGTGGATGGAAACGATTTGTCTGGAATAACAATTAGCGAATAGAGTTTACAAAAACTGAGACAGTCGCATAGTTAAGCTTTGAAAGATAAAATATTTTTAAAGTTAAAGGAAAAATCCGCACTCTTTTACATTAAATATACATGAGGAATTAAGTCACGTATTTACGAGGACCGTGACAGATTAGAGGAAATTAGGTTTCACTCAACGTCTCACAGTTATAAAATTGCAGCAATTTTCGTAACCTGAGAAGCGTTGAGTACAGTCTGAAATTATTCTGGAAAATAGAGGAATGGAACAAAACTCCCTTGAATGAGAAAAATGTAGGTTAGTACTAAAACTATTATTATAATGAGAAAGAATGCGGAGATTTTCACAGTGTTAACTGAAAATGGAGCTAAGCAAATCTTGAAGAAAAATAGTGTTAAACACCATGGAGTGAAAACATCATTCATGCACAAAAAAAGTTTAATTACTCTTGGTGAGGTGCATGCCATTTCGGAGACTCTCAAAAGAAGATATAATAAGTATTTCAATATTTGATGTGTTAGTTTAAAATAAAAACCGACTGGTTGTTCGAGGAAAAACGAAATCTTATATAATTAAAAACTGAGCGTATGCAACTATGTATGTAACTATGTGCGTGCAAGTTACTTCTTCCGAACGACGGTGAACTGACCATCGAAACAGGTATCGATAAATTCGTAATATTCCCGTCTTTATGTTTGGTTATTTAACATAATCCTCCGATAATAATTAGGGAAGATATCAATTAAAAACTTTTAATTATGACACATAGCTTGCGACATAAAATCCCTATTTTTCGAAGGCTTTCCTCCATTCAAATTATTATTCAGGGCTTCATCACAACTTTCCGCTTTATTAAAATTTACAGCGTGAAGAAAATCATTAAGACGAAAGATCTGTTGCCATTTTTTTCTCGAATATGAACAAGTAACATTATTGCTTTTGCTTCAAAGGCTTTTCCTGTAATCGGGGGATTTAAAATGTTTACTTTTTGGTTATTTTTATGCAATCTGCAGCAAAATTTTACCGATTTTTTGCTTTTTTTTGGTTTAAGACTGAGTGTTGAACACGCGTCACATGAGATAACTTTTATTTTCGAGGTGGACCGTGCAAAGCCCTGCAACGCAGCTAGTAACTTCATATTATTTGAATTTAATGAAGTTATTTGCATTATAATTTCAAGGTGAAGTTAACATGAAGAACTATGTACGATGAAAATCGAGATATTGCTAGGTAAACATAATTCAAACTCTAACCTAGAATTTTTTAAAAATATTTTTAATGGGGCATATTAGTTTCTCTTCAATTGCATACCTCGAGGTAAAGCATCCATTCTTTCATATCGTTCCTTTATCGACGGATAGCAATTAACGCATAATTTTGACTCCCAGTTTTTCACACCAGATGGGGACATGTTTCGCTCTTTGATGCAAAACTTCAATAGGAATTTAATTTTGGCAACGAATTATAAAGCCAAATAGGTGCGAAAATTACTCTTTTACATGCCGCATAATCATGCGACATGGATGTTATCGATATTTGCATCATGAAGAACCTCACCAAAACCGACGAGAGCCAGATCTGAACCTGCGCCTTTGGGCGTCAGAGGCCAACGCTTTACCCATTGAGAAGGAATAGATGGAGAGAGTGCAACCCTACTATCCCGATACGGCAACAGTACCATGTGACATGGGGAGCAATTTCGAGTTGACGGTAACCGCTGAAGAAGTTTTCATTAGCTGAAGCCATGCATGATGACAACCTTTAACTGTAGAAGGGAAAAATTAGATTTATAGTAATAGTGCAGTATTCTAGCATTGTAAACTGTGAGGAAAAAGCCGCACCAGGAGGTCCAGTAAATTTTCAATAGCGACATCTGGATGCTTTTACCCAAGGTCGAATCATTGGGAAGTTGGAAGAAGGCTGCAGTGTGACAAGTGTGGCTACAGAGTTCGGAATTGCTCACAGCATCGTTTCACGACTTTGGAGACAATTTCAAACTACAGGAACAGCTATCCGGGGGTTCAGTAGTGGTCGTCCACGAGGAATCACACCCGCAGATGACCGGTATATTGTCTTACAGGCCAGAAGAAACAGGCGGCAGACAGCGGGAGAAATCGCTAGACACACGACACAAGCGACTGGACGACCGATATCGCGTTTTACCGTGGCCAGAAGACTGCACGGTGGTGGTCTGTTTGCACGACGCCCTATACGGTGTGTACCTCTAACGCCTGCCCATCGGAGAAGGCGTTCTCTGTGGTGCCGGGAACACCGGAATTGGAGAGACAATGAATGGGGACGAGTACTCTTTACAGATGAGAGCAGATTCAATCTGAGTAGGGATTCTCATCGGATACTCATCTGGAGAGAACGGGTAAGCCGCAATCATCCCTCGAACATCATTGAAAGGGACAGGTATGGAGGTCGCGGTGTTCTCGTTTGGGAAGGCATCATGCTTGATAGTCGTACAGACCTTCACATCTTCGACGCAGGTTCAGTCAACGGGACCCGTTATTGTAACGAGATTCTTCTTCCATATGTGCGTCTTTTTAGAGGCGCTATGGGTCCGCAGTTTCTTTTCACAAAAAGCAGTTTCTTTTCAAAATGCACCATATCATCACACAGTAGCTGCTGAACAGCTCTTAGAGAGTGAGGATATTGAACGTATGGATTGGCCGGCACGATCTCCGGACCTCAATCCCATCGAGAATGTATGGGATTTTCTAGACAGACGCTTGGCAGCTCGTACCTTACCACCAGTAACGATTCGGAGCTTCGATTGGCGCTGCAAGACGAATGGGCAGCAATGCCTCAACAACTCATTGACACCCTCATTCTCAGCATGGGCAGACGCTGTGAAACCTGCCTAGCAGTCTGGGGAGATCATATCCCTTACTAAAGACCGGATGTTTCTTGCTGGACACCCATCACAGGGATGTTTCGGCCTTCAGTCGCATTGCGCTCCATGCTACTTTTTCAATAAAGCTTCTTTTTATCCCTCTGATTTTTCTTTTATTAAGTGTTGCTTACATTACACATGTCTTTACGTATTGGGAATCTTACGGTATTAAATGTGTTGATTTGGAAAAGCTTTTGTACAAAGTTATATTGAAAAAACCGTCTCGTCCTTAATTTTTGCACACCAGTGTACACTGGTGTAAGAAATTAAGAGATTTTTCAGATTTGGTCAATTATCTCCAGAACTACTGGACCGATTTTAATAAAATGTGGGTGTACATACATTAAAACAATACAAAACAAATAACCATCCAAAATTTGAAATACGCAAGCATGATCATAAATAACACTCGTTAGAGTTGGATTGTATGAAGCTGCGGTTGCAAAATTGAACAAAAAAAAATGAGTTAGTAGGGGGTATGGTTCCCTCTTACAGACATATAGGTCTTGCAGTGTGACTTTATACTTAAAATGAAGCAGTTGTGGGATCCTGGGGCAATCGTTGCCACTCGTTTAACAACGCTGTTCTCAGGCTATGGATGGTCCCCGTAGGGGGTGTTGCGAGCAGCTAATGCCCTCCCGAGAACGTCCCAGACATGTTCTATAAGATTGGAGTCAAGAGATATGCTTGGCCAATCCATACAGTGAATATCCTCCCTTTCCCGAAATTCGTCGACCAGAAGAGCACCACGTGGCCTTGTGTTAACATCTATTAAAATTAACTCAGGGACAACAGCGCCCTTCAATAGATGAGCATAGGGCTCCAAGACCACATCCCTATAGCTCGCAACTGTCCCAGATCCTCTGTTAAAGACATGGAGGGGTTTGCAGCTATCCAACTTGATGCTTACCCACACCGTCAAATCACCAACGCCATAATGGTAGATTGGGCGGATATTGGAGGGTAGGTAGTGGGTTCCTGCTTCTATCTATATGAACGTAGGACAATAATAGTCGGTAAAGCTGAACCGGTACCCACTACTTGCCCTCCAATCGACCATTATGGAGGAGGAGGTTTGACGGTTTGGGCAGGCATCATATTGGATGGCTGCACACCCCTCTATGTTTTTGACCTAGGCTCTGTGACATTTGCGAGGTACAGGGATGTGGTCTTGGAGCAATATGCTCACCTCTTGAGGGGCACCGTTAACACTGAGTTAGTTTTAATGGATGATAACACAAGGCTACATAGAGCTCTTCTGGTCGACGAATTTTCTGAAGGGGAGGATATTCACTGAATGGATTGGCCAAGCAAATCTCTAGACTCCAATCCTATAGAACATGTCTGTCACGCTCTCGGGAGCGCAATAGCAACTCGCAACACCCCTACGGGGACCATCCGTAGCCTGGGAACAGCGTTGTTGAACGAGTGGAAACGATTGCCCCAGGATCCCATAAGCTGCTTTATTTTAAGTATGAAGTCACACTGCACGGTCTATCTGTTAGAGGGAACCATAACCCAGACTAACCCATTTTTTGCTCACTTTTACAACCGCTGTTTCATACCTTCCGGCTCTTACGAATGTTATTTATGATCATTGTTTTGTATTGTAAGTTTTGGATGGTTATTTGTTTTGCATTGTTTCAATGTATGTACATACCAAATTTCATTAAAATCGATCCAGTAGTTCTAGAGATAATTGACCAAATCTGAAATTTCTCTTAATTTCTTACGCCAGGATATATACAACCCAAATTCAAAGAAATAGAATATATTTTTTATTTTTTTGGAGAAAAGCTTAATTTAACAGAATATAAAAGCATATTAGATATTTAAATGAACGTGCCACCTTTCTTAGACTTTAAAATTTTTCTATTATTTCATTTAAATTTAGTTTAAAATTGTCTTATAGAATTATCTAAAACTTTATAGTGATGATGCTTTACGTTGAGTCAAAAAAATAGAATATTAAAATTTCAATGAGAAAAAACATTTTCAAACGACACGATTACTGTATTTTGTGGTGTCATTTTTTGCAAGAATCACATCTTTAATCATTTCAGATATAAATTCCACCTGTTTACTTTCAAGCCTACTGATACTGTTTCCATACCCTCATCAATGGGGCAATGAGTTCAATTTTGTTAGCGAGCCCTAGGTCTTGAACATTTTTCGTTAGATTTGACAATGCCACAAATTTTCGATGGTATTGAGATCAGTAGAGTTGCTTGGCCAGTTTAATACCAAAATCCCTTTCTGCTTAAAATCTACGAGTTAATTTAGAGATTTTGACACGAAGCGGTATCTTGCTGAAAGATAAATATGCCCCTGCTGTGCCTCAAAAAAAAAAAAAAATATTACACGATTATCTCGTAATCTTTATAAACAACGGAATTCACACATTGTTTTAAAATACATACAATTATTCAGTTCCAGCAACTCTCATGCATCCCCACACTATAAAGGATGTCCCAATTTGGGAGAATGTCTTACACAAAACTTTTCAAGCACTTCGCTTTTCTAATGCCAAACCCGAACACCTCTTTCTTCAGCAAATATTTCAAATAAAGATTCATTCTTCACTGAATAAAATATTTTATCAGTCTTGTTGCCCCAGATGAGCTTCACTTTGCTCCAGGAGAGTTGGGCACTACTCTGCTTCATGTTCATCTTTGAAGGCATTTTTAAAACGATTATTTTGGACGATTCACTTTAATTTGCGTTCATTTCTACCAGTTGTTGCAAACTTTTTACCTCATTTATTTCAGTTAGTTTTTTAATTGATCGATTTTTCTACATTCTTTTAAACTTTTTGAGAACGTAGGTAATAAATAGTTCTTTTAATCCGAGATTAACTGTTTTTTTTCTAACTTGCTTTTCTAATGATGCAATTAGCAACTTCCTTGCTTTCGATTTTATCACGTTGACAACCCATTTTAAGCAAAAAAATGAGGCAAAATTTTCCGGGCACCAAGCTTTATACTTACCGCAACCTACGCAGTTAACTAGTATGCAAATATTTTTGCTTATTTTCAAATTCACATTAAATGAATTGATTATTCTAATTTTTTGACCCACATAAAAAGTCCACATAATTTTCAAATGTGTTAACGACCCTTAAATTGTTAAGATAATACCTTTAAGGTTGTTGGAAATGCTTCACGCATTAATTAATAACATGTTTTACTTTGTTTAATTAGCATACATTCATTTTATCCGACTCACTGACAAGTTTTGCTATTCTATTTTTTTGAATTTGGGTTATATATATATATATATATATATATATATATATATATATATATATATATATATAAATATATATTTAAGAAACACAACCGCATTTAAGGGAAGAATAATATAAAATACTATCGCAGCTCGTTTATAAAATGTACACTTAGAAGTTGACAACTTCGTATCTAAAGGGCCAGGGTAACATAAGTACAAAAATGGCGATTTTATTTGTATTACCGCATTGTTTGTAGAACCCTATTCCGCATTTAGCCAAAAGAATGTCGTTCTAAAAATGAATTAATTTTTAATTCTTTTACCAGTATTAAAAAAAGCCCAAATCCAAACCTTTGTGTGCTCCGCATAAATGTTTTTATCCTCTTTTGAAAAGTACTCATTACGTGACTTACGTTAGTCTGACTCTCAGATACAGAGCATTTCGTATTTTCAAAGTATAGAATGGGAACTTAACAATTTTACGGAAAAACCTTTTTATATCATATTTATATAAATCACAATCCTGCAGCAACTAACCTTTTCGCATTTTACTATTGCATACTACTGCATCAGCATCAAAAACTCTCTTTAAAAAAGTAAGGCAATAAATCATTATTCACGTAGAAATGCTCAAAAACAAATCAAACATTTTTAAATAATGTGCTAAGTGTTTTAGCAAAAATTGATTTCTGTGTTTCTTAAATAAATTACAAACAATAAAGGGGATTTGAAATAATGGGCAAACTTTTCACGTCGAAGAGTTCATCAACTTCACGTAACATGTTATTTAGGTAGCAAGAGGATCCACTTTATGACTTTCTAGTTCAAAGGGAAACTTTATAACGACAAAGTGGGATTCCAAATGATGTGGTCATATACTCTAATTTGCACTGAGTAGTAAAGGCTTAAAATCGATAGAAATAATGGGAGAGGAATGAGATTCGTTTTAAGAATCCTTTTAAATTTCCATTTCTAAAGGATTTGTTATTGAGAACTTAATTTGTGATGTAAATTGCTTTGGCCGTTTAAGGAGACATACTTCTTTTATTGCTTTGCGAATAGTTCAGTATATAAAATGAATACAAAATTGACAGTATATCTTTTATACACGGTGAAAAGATATTTTGAAAATGGAGATAAAACTGGGATTGTCTGATCACTCAGTTTTCCCAGTAATTAAACAACACCATTAAAGAGAAGTAATTTTTGAACGTTTTAAACATTAAATATTTTTATCTATTTCGATATCTTGAAAGTTTGTTAAGTAATTTAGTTAGTGTTTTAATTAAATTCTTTTAAACGCCAGAGGATATAAAATCAAGAGCTACAAAGTTTTATTTCACAAATTATTTATGGAGAAAAGGACATCCGACAAAAGTCTTTTGTTGGATGCCTTTTCAACCAGAAGATCATTTCTTTTGCTTTGAAAAATTCGTCCTTGTAACGCTAAAACACGTGTGTGCAGTAAACTATTAGTAGAATATATCGTCGCCTTATCGCACCATAAGACATCTCATATATATATATATATATATACAGGGTGTATCAGTACAGCGTTTACAGACTTTCAGGGCAGATAGAGTACACCTAGACGAAGGGAAACCACATGGCAATGCATGGTCGGAAACGCTTTCTTGACGCGATAGTGACGACACAAAGCACAAGAAAGACAAGACACGAATAAGAGGAGAAAACATGGTTATTATTTTTCATTCAGCAAAATACTGGTAATTTTTTGTCTGGTGTATACGATAGATGTTGCTACGTAAACCGGAGCATCCGATGACGGTGCATGCGCACACGTGGTTTTGTTACACCGGGACAAGCCCGGTATTTTCGCTAACGTTCGATCTTCAATCTGCTGGAGATGTCAAGCATGCATCACTGCCCGGAATCGTAATTTCGAACACTTACTTTGATGACGCTCGTTAAATCTTCAATGTTCTTTTTTCTAAGTTTTTCGCTGTACTAAGGATAATAAACATGCTTTCTTCTCTTATTCGTGCCTTTTTGGTGATTTTTGTCGTCACTACCACGCCAGGAAAGCGTTTCGGATCATTCCTTGTTATGTGGTTTCCCATCGTCTAGGTGTACTCTATCTGCCCTAAAAATCTGTAAAGGTTGTATTGATACACCCTGTTTATATATATATATATATATAGATATTGAAAGTTTGAAGTAAAAATATTAATAAATTGAAAAACTACAAAATTTAACTTTTTATACGGGCCCCAAGCCCTCTAATTTATATTTAGGGAAATAATCTCTATTGAAAAATAATTCCAACACAAAAAGTTTGAAATTAGTACGATCAATGTTCACCAAGACATGAAATGCAGCGTTTTGTGACTTACACCACTCTTCCCTAGCCGTCAATAACACCTTTTGGGGGAAAATACAGCAGTTAACAAGTGTTTAAAATTATATGTGTGCATGGAGTGTGGTTTTTCAAATTGTTCGAGGTTTTGTAGTGTGTTTTTGCGTATCACGGCATAATATTTTTATTTATTTTTGAATAACAATGAAAAATATGAATACATTGTTTTTCTTACTTTGATGACCTGTTATTATTTTGAAAGGGCGATAAGTTCCAATCTCACCTTCTGTATGGTCCCTTAAAACTTTAAACTGGAATATCTCCTTGAGTTTTGGTCGCACAACTATCAAGTTTTTTGTGTCAGTAGTAGTTTTCAATGGAGATTATTTCTCTAAATATTAGTTAGGGGACCTAGGGCCCGTATAAAAAGTTAAATTTTATATTTTTTAACATATTTTTATTTTTGCTTCAAACTTAAATATCTTAACTCTTCATCTAATTTTAAACATTTTTGCAATTGGAAGTATGCGTCTAGGAATAACGGTTGCGAAAATAAAGGTCTTGCAGGTTAAAACGTTGCATTTTACTTTTTTGCACAAAGGTACTAATTCATTCCTACCATAAAATGCTGTACTGTTAGCGTTAAATCTTTATCCATTGAAAAAAAAATGTGTTATCGCCTAATTCCAATAACTTTATAGCACTTTTATGTATAGATGTTCTTTTTCTATTCCAGAAAAAAAAATAAAATAAGATTAGCGTCAAACGCGTCTAGGTTAAAACGTAAGGAAACTGGATTGCTCAATAAAACTTCGGTCAAAATAATCTGTCGTCCCACCTTGGCAGCCTTGAGTTTGACTTTTTCATACTATGTAAAACAACTGTATAATTTATTTTTCATAATGCACAAACAATGTGTGATATTCTTTCATTAAAGCAACTCTGGTGCAATTTTAATGCAGTGGCTGCAGCTGATATGAATCCCGTTTGTTCTATATCTTTTAATAAAGCGGCTTATTCAACGAAGCTGGATTTGGTTTTGTTTTTAATGATTTTATTCATCAAAGCAGTTGGTGCAACTAACCACTGATTCAATTAACCGGCGTCCACTCTAGCAATTTTCTTCTTATGTTATTTAATAGAGTCGTATTAAGCTGATAAGCGTTTTTAGAAGCAATGAGAAACGTTCCAGAAAGGATGCACTAGGCAAATCACTCGATTTCAGTACATGCAGATAAAATATAACCCCACAATGCCGCCTTTCATTGTAACGTGCAATCGGATATACCTTGAGTATAATCGATTTTTTATCTATACATAATTCCTATTATATGTTGGTCAGTATACACGAAACACTTTTTCGTAAAACTCTTTTTATCTGTTTAAAAATAAATTTTGTCGTTGAAAATTCATCTTTTTTAATCAGTTGTTAATTTGAATTGAGTAGGACTATGCTTCACTCAGCTGCAAATCATAAATCCACGATTTAATGACTTCTTCTGCAGCAAGTCAGTAAATTGTGGACGTCTGGAAATTACGCCCCGGAGTTTCACTTCAACATTCAATTGATACAGGATCGAAAATAAAAGTTTTTATATGAGAAAACTCAGAAAATTTGTAAATTAAGTTTTTAAACTGGCATTTCCATAATTTTTACTCCCCATGAGTTTGAAGAACAGTAAATAACATGAATTAAATGCTTTTTAATTTAACTAATTAAATAACTACTTATATTTTAAATGTACATTTCTTTTTCCATGCTACAGAACCAGAATCAATCTACTAAAGTAAAAATTTGGCTTCAAAAGCACGAACTAATAGAATAGCATTAAGCAAAAGTTACAGAAAAAACGCAAAATGATATTTTCATTATAAATGGTGAGATGAATCGCATTTTTGTGGGTTTTTGTGCACCATGTTTTTGTTTTTTTTCTATTTCCCTGATCACTCACTTTCCATTTTGTGAAAGTGAATTTCGATTGTAATTTCGAATGTATTTGTTCTATGAATAATTTTTTCGAACCATCAATTGCAGCAATACTTTGTGATATTTTCTTTAAATATTTATCTCAACTGTACTGAATTTTGTTTAAAAAAAAAAAAAAAAAACTTTTTTTTGTTAGTAAACCAATTGTTAGTAATTTTCTGTCACTGGAATTGGTTTGTTATCATGTTTCGTCGTGTCTAGTATAAACTTGGCAAGATAATATTTAGAAATTATAGTGTCTTAAAAATTTGCATAGATGATACACATAATCATTTAACACATATTTTCATATATTTACATAATCATAAATTTTAAGAATTTTAAAAAGAACGCGAAAACGAATAAGAGGAACTGATTTTTAACTAAGATTAAATTTCGTCAAATTTATCGTAAATTTCATACCAAAGATCTAATAATAAAAATCAAACGCAAACCTCTCCCGTTCAAGAGAAAATGATGTTGATATTGGAAAAAATTATCGTCTATATATATATATATATATATATATATATATATATATATATATATATATATATATATATATATATATATATATATATATATTGATAATACAAAAGAAACGCAAACACAAAAAGATTCTTCCAAAATAACACGCAAGATACCAAATTATTTAAAGATGAAGGACCCGACCTGCGTGAATTCAGAAAGAGTTTTCTACTGTTGTAAGCTTGAGCACTAAATGAGTTCCAGGCTTAGAGACAATCTAAAAGAAGCATTGTGTGTTTTACTCTCTTTTTTTTTATTTATGAAATTTTTCCTTTACTTTATTTTTGTTCACAATACGTTTGCGTAAGTAATGCTATTTTTGTACAAAAATAAAAAATGTGGCAACGAAAAAATATGCTTTCAAGCATTTTTTGAGAAATTTCAAATAACGGTATTCCGGTATCTCGTTTTAAAAATACCGAACACCGGTATTGAATTTTTTGTCCGGTATTGCAATCCCTACTAAAAATAAAGCTGAAAGTCTTTATGCCTGGATCTCTATCGATTACGCGCATAGCACCTAGACCGTTGGACCGATTTTCATAAAATTTGGCACAAAATTAGTTCGTAGCATAGGGGTTAGAATCTCAAAGCGATTTTACGAAAATTTGATGTTGTTCTTTTTGTATTCCAATTTTAAGAAAATTTTACAGAGAGAATCACCAGAACATAGATGTGTAAATTACCAAAACATGGATGAGAAATTACCACAGCATATACGAGCAAATCACCGCAACATGGACGAGCAAATTAAATAGCAAATTGGCAAGAAATTCATCATCCATTATTTGTACATATGCCTGGCAAACCAAATGACCTTTTAATTTTCTACTACAGGCAAAGCCGTGCGGGTACCACTAGTAAAAACAAGTACCAACTAGTACCAACATTTGGATAAAAATAAATGCCTACACTTTTACAAACATACTTGGTCGGGTCCTTTTTGCTGTAATAATTTTTATTTTACTTATTTAATGATGAAACTTGACAATATAGCAGCTCCTAGGTTTATTTTTTATTTTCTTACTTGAATGAGCAAAAAAAAAAAAGAAAGGAAAAAAAAAACAATGAAAATAAATGTTTGAAAATCACAAGTTTTCTTATTAAAATATAACGCATTGAAATTTGCCCGTAACGTAGTCTCTAGCATATGAAAAATGTGATTTTATCTGTTTTTACATTGTCCAATACAAAAATAAATAAATAGATAATGTAAAATTTAGTTTAAGAGTAACACAGAAGGGATACATTTTTTTTTTAAAACTATTTCACCACAAGCGGTCTCCAAAACCGAGAAGTTATCTGCGTCTATAGGAAACACATTTTGACAAGAAAACAAGCAATTCCCATTATTTTACGAAATCTTTATCAGTAAGCAATATGCTCGTAAATGCTTCC